>NC_134483.1:28800896-29100896 GCF_040206685.1 Ascaphus truei
TTACATCATGATTTGGAATATATAAACAAAGATGGTCTAATTTCAAGTGGTTGGTTAATTCGAACTCCTAGAGGATTCCTATACAAGCATTAATATTGGTGGTATAGGCAATAACTTTATTTAGATCGATATTTTGGTCGTCAGATTAGATTAGACATTCTTTTTGATCACCGATTTGGATGTGTGCTTATTTTAATAGATGCCTGTATAGGGGTCATGGTTCCACACATAGAAATTCAAGAAAAGAGTTATAAATAAAATGGATGTATGTAGTATCCATAACAAAAGGAGACCGAGTAAAACTGAAAAGGTCATATGCAGTTATCATTAGGTCTCATAGTAAATTCATTCATTTCAAACATTACCACAAAGTCACGTCATGCACACGCCATATAATATGCTGATACATTTTCCGCAAACATGCCAATCTCCTGTTCATTAACCCAACTACCATTATAGAACATTATTTGAGTGTCTGCTTACTATCCTACTGATAGTTGGGCAAAGGAGAGACGGGACCTTTTAATTAACAGCAGGTTGGTCAGCTCTGCTGATACGCTGCATGGACTCCAAATGTAAACATCATGAGGGTTTAATAGACTAATATGGAGGGAATCTACAGGGCTATGGAGGTTTTGTCTCTATAATGGGTACACAAAATCGCCTTTTGCAGCCCCCAATAATTTAGCACTGCTATTTAGGACAACAAATAATAGTAACCCGCCATTTTTCACACTAGTAACATTTGGGAGCAATGTCAGTGCATTTGGAGTACCAGTTCTATCTTTATTTAACTGCAGGATTTGAAGGCGAAGGCCATGACATAAACTTCCGGTAAATGGTTACATTAATTGTGTCGAAGACTGAGGCACTGATTGAGTCACCTGTGCTGAAGCAGGGATATCCTGAAAACCTGACCTGTTGGTGGCCCTTGAAGACTGGAGCTGCCCGCCCCTGTGTTAGAAGAATACAAAGGCCTATCAGTGAAATATGTGTTGGATGCTGATAGACACTAGAATAAGCAGACGTGGAAAATTCTTTCCTTTCTTCATAATGGAAACATATTTTGAATAGCTTACAAAAAGAACATAATTAGCCTCTGGAAAACATTCACCCCCCCACCCCCCTGCAAAAAGAACAAGGTACTAAGAACATTAATGGACTACAACACAGTGAACTTACTTTTCATCCAAAAGGACAACATGTCGAGTTCTGTTTGTGCTTTTCTAACTACACTGTGTCTAAACATTAAATGTTGTCTTTGGTCTCGAATCAAGGAGAATGTGCTGAAATATACGCCACTCCAGTTCCCATGTACTGCACGATGCGAGCAGAACAGGTGTGAAACGCTCTGTGAGTCAGAATAGTTACATTTGTGCACTGAACAGAGTACAGGCAGTCCTCGGGTATCCAGCGGAATCCGCCCTGGAAGCAGCGTTGGATAGTGAGTCCCCAGTGGCGGTGAGAGTTGGATAACGCATTCAGGAGTTGGATAACGTATTCCGGCGTCAAAAAACGGCCCTTAGGGTTGCATTGTGAAGCGTTGGATATGCCATTCAATGTAAAGTGAAACGTTGGGTAACGAGGACTACCTGTATACTATCCGTTTTCAGATGCACTAATCCTCTGTGGACATTGCAGCCAGGATTACAAACTACATTGTATTTTTTTGGATCCCATCAGTACGCAACTCTGACCAACTCTTTGTCAGTTATATAGAGCTTGGGAGCGCAAACATTTATGACTGCGCCCCCCTTTCTGCCAGCTCCGGAGCTCGCGACCCCCCTTCCTACCTTTACCACTGCGTCAAATGACGCTCCAGGGTCACGCGACGTCAGGTCACGTGACCCACGGTGGTATTTGACGCCTGTGGCGTCATGTCACGTGACAGCGCAGCGTAATTTGACGCTGCATTGCCATGGAGACGCGTCACCGCGTCTGATTCCAGGTAAGGTTTTTTTTTTTGCAGGGGTTTCGCGCGATCCCCTGACATTTAATTGAAATGCCTGGGGGAAGAGCGCGGGACCTCTGCAACCGCCCGCGCACCCCCAGACAAATCTCCCATCCCCCCAGTTTGCGCACCGCTGATATAGAGCATATAGATTTTGTTCTACTGTATGTATGTATTTATATAGCGCCATTAATATACTTGGCGCTTCACAGTAGTAATACATGTGATAATCATATAAATAACAAATACAAATAACCGATCGTGGGAATAAGTGCTTCAGACATAAAAGTAACATTTAGGAAAAGGAGTCCCTTCTCTGAAGAGCTTACAATCTAATTAGTAGGTAGGGAGAATGTACAGAGACAGTAGGAGGGAGTTCTGGTAAGTGCGTCTGCAGGGGGCCAAGCTTTATGTATCGTGTTTAGTATTAGCCACGGAGTTATTCATATGCTTCTTTAAGCAGGTGTGTTTTTTAAGGTGGGTCTTAAAGGTGGATAGAGAAGGTGCTAGTCGGGTACTGAGGGGAAGGGCATTCCAGAGGTGTGGGGCAGTCAGTGAGAAAGGTTTAAGGTGGGAGAGGGCTTTAGATACGAAGGGGATAGAGAGAAGACATCCTTGAGCGGAACGCAAGAGTCGGGATGGTGCATAGCGAGAACTTAGGGCTGAGATGTAAGGAGGAGCAGAAGAGTGTAAAGCTTTAAAAGTGAGGAGGAGAATTGAGTGTGAGATGCGGGATTTGATAGGAAGCCAGGAGAGGGATTTCAGCAGGGGAGACTGGCCGAGACTCATCAAGTTTCAAGAATATCTGTTGTGTTAAGCTGACAGAAGTCATGCAGAATTTTCTTCTTTGTCCAGGTCAAATCTGTTCCTCTTTTGCCCCATTTGGATGAAGGTTTGAGGTTCTGTGCTGCATTGGGAGTACTTGTTATACATGATAGCATGTAGCTGTTTCTGTTTGTGATAACATCATTCCACCCATGTTCTGTGCATTGATAACAATCAAAACACCCAAACTCGTATCTTGGACACCTCATTTTAGAAACCTGTATGAAACCTAACATAGAGGCTCCTTGTACCCCAATTGAATACATTTTTACTGGCACTAGCAAATACACTAATAGTGGCCATTTAACCCATAGCCTTCTCTCCTAACACTAATAGTTGTGTGAATTTTACAACCCTGACATAGGAACAATTAGGTCATTTGATAAGGTCAAATGTTCCTCGTAGTAGTACAAAATGACAGATCCCATTGTATTATTATTTATTTATTTTTGCATATTGAAACCTTGATTTTACTGTTGTAGCCTTGTCACGTTTCCCCAGAGTCTGCCTCCTCCTCCGGACCCAGAAGTCAACGCTTTTATAATTGCAGTAGGGGAGGTGATAGTCCCCCCCCCCCCAGTGCCAATGTGGGAAAGTGTTATTGCTTTCATGTATCATAAGCACGTGACCTCTTCACATCTGCTCCTGTTCTGCTTCCTTATTCACTGGGATCTCACAATTAAGGTTGGGTGATGAAAAGGATGCAAAGATGTCAGGAGCAATTAGTGATGTGCAGTAGTTGCAACGCTTCACTATAAGAGGAAAACTTGTGGTTCTGTTTGTCACGTGCTATTTGACACAATGTATTTGTTGACACTTTCTGTGCTAAGCTACACTTCACAGCTTTTCAAATCTCTAGTCCCCTCCAGCAGTTATTTAGCAGTTCATTTGGGCTCGGAGTTACATTTCCGCACAGATTGTAGGATTAGATGAATTTATTGAAACGTTAAAAAATTAAATCTGACAATGGTGCAATATTATTAAAGGACTGTTTCAGAAAACCTGAATATTACAGATTTCTGGGAAGGGAGTTCCAGGTACTCGAATATCTGGAGCATATTTTTAGAGTTAATCCAAATGTGCAAATGTTTAGGAACATTTGCTATATTTCCTTTATTTTGATTGCTGTGGTAAACCTTATACAAACAACATGTTAAAACGCACCAAGCCCAAACCAAATGTGAGCAAATTGTAAGCTTTGCTCCTGACTGGTTATGGGTGAATATAGGCGTGTATCTTTCTTCTAAGGTGTGAATACTGCATATAAATGAGTTTGATCTTCCCCTAAATAACCCAAACGAGAGGAGCCTTCACTAGTAATTATTAGGAAAGGTTTTGCTACTGCTAGTTAGTTTTACAAGTCAACTTGGTGCATACTATAAATTAAACTTCCTTGGGTTTCTGTGCATCAAGGCAATTTTGGAGCAAAACGAGGATATTTTCCCTGTGCACCTACAGTATGTATCAAAGCATTTTGCTCAAATCTTGCCCAGTCTTCTCTAGTGTCAGTAGGAGGAGTTACACCGATTATAATGAGATGTATCACATACTGCGTCTCTGCCCCAGCTTGCATCTCTGGGAGAGTCAGCAAGAGGACTTGGGGAGGAGTTGCATGGTGTACAGATTATAATGCGATGTATCCCATTCTGCATCTCTGCCCCAGCTTGCACCTCGGGGAGAGTCAGCAAGAGGAGGCGGGGAGCAGTTACATGGTGCACAGATTATAATGAGATGTATTACATTCAGCATCTCTCTGCCCCAGCTTGCACCTCGGGGAGAGTCAGTAGTAGTAGGCGCAGAGGAGTAACACGGTGCCCACATTATAATGCAATGTATCCCATTCTGCGTCTCTGCCCCAGCCTGCACTTAGCCCATAAAATACTCCATACTGGATCTGATGTTGCATAAACCGCGGACCCTTTGTCTCTTATTCCTTACAAGAGTCGGGTCTTGCCTCTTGAGGAAGAAACTTGCACTTTTGTATTATTTATTTGTATTTTCACGTCGATGCAAAAAGATGTCCTCGCATACAGTGCTACTAAATCTGGAAAAGCTACCAAACTCCTCACTACTTTCACAGGGAAGTCAGAGGGAGGAAGAACCACAATATGAATTGTCGGTAATATGTAACAGAACAGAGTTATAGGCACTAATTAAACACGGTATATTTTGATTGTTTGAGGATGAGTTCTTGGTTGTTTGTTTATTTTGCGCAGAACTGAAAGTATGTCAGGGAAAACAGGACAATGTGCAGCAGGACTTGTGAAAGAAAAACAATATAGGTAAGGCCAGTCACTGATCCATCAAATCTCCGCCTGGGGCTCCGTGTTATCATTTGTCTTCTTCTTTGAGCAGCCTAAGAGACAAATGGGTTTGTTTACAGATGGCTAACAATTCTCACACAAGATGCACACAACAGGCAGATTGTGTCTGACCTTGTGCGTCAGTCTCTGACCTCTGAAATCTAACTTGGACAAGTCTTGTGCGTCAAATAGAAATGACACAAGAAGTGCGTCTCTGCAGAGGTTTGATGTGCCTGTGTTGTTTGTGGCGCTCTGCACAATATAGGAACGTAATATTAATAAAGCATAATAAACGTTAAACCAGTTCTGTCATATCTAAGTCAACACAGTGCTATGGATCAGACTTTAAAGCAGGGGAGGGCAACGCCGGGGTCAGGTCAGGGGTGAGGGGTGAGCCGTCATCAGGTCAGGTTTCAGGATATCCCTGCTTCAGCGCAGGTGGCTCTATCAGTGCTCAGTCTTTTTTTTACTGTGAATGTGCTCACAAGTGATAGTAATATTTGTATTTGCATTTCCCATTTAGACCAGATTTTAGCAGTGATCGGAGAATATCCAGAGTGCACACGCTTGCGCTTATCTTGTATGAATAGCTGGTTATCGCTAAAATACGAGTTGGCTGTGGAAGAGGGCTGCGAAACACAGAATATAACAGAAAACTTCGTCGCTAAAGCAGCAACTGGCGTTTTTTTTTTTTTTTAATTTACCTGAACCGAGAAGACTCCCAGAAACTGATCTGTGGACCCCTGGCTCCCGAGATTTCCGTTTTTGTGTGTCTGTGTTGGCGTGTCTGTGTTGGCGTGTCTGTGTTGGCGTGTCTGTATTGGCGTGTCTGTGTTGGTGTGTCTGTGTTGGCGTGTCTGTATTGGCGTGTCTGTGTTTGCGTGTCTGTGTTGGCGTGTCTGTATTGGCGTGTCATGTTGCCGGATCAAACCGGACCACGTCATCATATTGTGTCCACTGTTATCCAGGGGACAAATCTCGTATCCCAGGGCACCACACATCAACTCAGAGGGAACCCCCGTTTCAGCTACCAAAAAAAAACACCCCCCCCCCCCAAGGAAAGCGGAACTGACTTCTGTCTTTAAAGTGCGTCACAGACTTTTATGTACAGAGGTTTGAGAGAAAAGGTATTTGAGTGTTTTCATTGGTGCACTTCCAATAGAAGCTCGTCCTTGCCCAGGCAATAAAGTATTACAACAGGTTGGGTTAGTTTAGACTTATTAAAGGTAGCTCAAACTATGGCCTTTTGAGCAGAAAATAGATTTTACAAGGAGCCAACTCTGACTAATTCTGAGGTCCTACCTGACAACATGTTTCCTTCGGCCACTATTGCACCAAACTATTTCACATTGACGTGGTCAGCACAAAACATTTAGAAAAAAGGAAACGCCATTGCGCACAAATTGTAAAATTATTAAGGGATGTGAGTGACTAGTGTATAAATACAGTAGTAAATGCTTAATTGATACAAAACACACACAAAATTAACCATGAATAGTGCACCCAGAAATAAATACAACTAGTGTCATTAAAACCTTTATAAGATGTGAAGGTCCTGCTGCTCGTCCTGCTGCTCGTCAAAGCTGATGGCTCAACACCATAAAAATAACGTGAAGAAAAGAAGACGGCGCACGACCTCTCAGAGTGTAAAAATGTATCATTATAATGAAACAATGTAAGTTGGTATAATATGCACGTACAGAATAAATCAATATATAGGCCGCACCAAACGTTTTTTTAAAGACTAGAATTATGGAACACTTGCGCAATATAAAAGTTGGATAAACATAGCGTACCACGTCACTTTAACGTTCTTCATCAGTGACCCCAGTTTAATGAAATATAAAGGGGTTCAGATAGTACACCCCATTATACGAGGGGGGGATAGACTAAAATATCTTTCTAAACGAGAAACTTTCTGGATATACCAGATGAAGACCCTGGCCCCCATGGGCTTTAATGAAGAATTAAACATCTGGTCACTGTATTAAAGAGATTTCACTTTTTTTAGTTGGGAATTCATTGTTTTTAAAGATGATAATTGAAAAACATTTTTTTTAACAAATAGTTAAAATTAACATTATATTGTTTTACATTTTTTGGTGTAAAATATGTGGATATGTTTCATATATTGTTTACTGTATTTTAAATAGATTTTTAACTATATATTAATTTTGTGTCCTTTTGGTATTGACGTGTGTGTGTGTGTGTATATAATTTTTTTTTAATAAGATGAAATTATCTCCAATCACTTACAGTATGTACTTTCAATAATAGTCTTGTCTCGCTTTCTAAGGTAATAAGCAAGCCTTGCACAAACCTATTTCTTGTTGCTAACATTTTGTTTCTTTTACTTCAGCAACTTAAATAAAGGAAAGTTGTTATGTTACACTTGGTCTTTAAAAAATATTAAATGTATTATTAAATTGTAATTGTGTAACTGTGTGTAGCATTAGTTTAAATATGTATACGTCTGTGTGCTTTTTGCTGCGATTGGCTGATTGACACCCCCTGAGCAGCCAATCACTAACTGACCTGGGGTTTAAATACCCCTCACACTAATGTTATAATTATCCCTGAAGAAGTTGAGTAATTCAACGAAACGCGCAGGAGTTTTGATACTGTTATTTGGCATTTGCTTTAATTCCCCTTTATACTGCTGAAGCTTGTCCGGTTAGCTTGCGTTACAGTATCTGAAACAACGTGAGTTTGTTGTCTAGTACGGCGCAACTCGGTGACGTCAGAGCATCGCCTGGTAGTGCCGTGGAGCTGTAGCTCACATTCACCCCAGAGCCAGCAGTTTGGGGTTAAATTATTCCGTTGGATCGCCGCATGGACCGCCGCATACCCGGAAATCCACACCCGTGAGTCCACTACCGTGCAGACGTGTTCCATGATGGAGTGCTTACATCTGAGATTTGTTCAGCTTGATAACGTACAAGAACCTCTGCAGCGACCCGAGTGGGAATCCATGAGGGCAGCTGATATACATTGAGTGGATTTGTTTCAACATCCGAGTGGTAACATGTACCCAAAACATACCTTGCCTAACTAATTGATTTTTTTCTGTACGTGTATATTATACCACCTTACATTGTTTAATTATAATTATACATTTTTACACAATGAGAGGTCGTGCTCTGTCTTCTTTTCATCAGCACAAACCATACATTTTTATAACTGTAACACCCGGCAGCAGGGGGTAGGGTGTACATGCGCGAACAAAGTCCTGCTCCGCTCCCGATGGGATTAGAGTGTCAGCTCCTTGGTCAGTTACCTGTGATCTCTGGGTTCTCTCTGGTGGGTTCAGGCCTTGGCTGTAATGGAGGATAGTTGGTGGTTGGAAGAACAGGACAAGAAATAGGGCGCCAGGATCTTTTGCAGCTCACAGGTATTTTATTGTCAGGCACAACAGTTCCAGCCTTGCACAGGATCAATTGTTCTCATATAGAGAACAATACCTCATTAGACAGGTTCCCTGTATAAGGCTGTCTTCAGGGCAAGTTCCCTCTGTGCCCTTTCCCATTCAGGATCAGTACTTCTGGGTCAGTATTTGCCTCTAGTCCACCACACATATTTTGGCTTCCTATCTCCTAGCACTCTGACTCACTATCTTCTAGCTCAATAATTCACTCCTAACTTCTCGACTGTCTCTCCCGTAACTGCCCGAACTAATAAATAATAGTAATAATATTATCCCTTTTTAAGGGATAAAGAGAACTGTTCCTTTTTAACTGTGCTAACTGTGGCTCCACAGTTATAACTCTCATCTTATTTAACTGTCCTAATCTTAACTGTCTCCCTCAACTGACTAAAACTGTCATCTCTCACAGCTTCACTGGTTGCCTAGCAACATGTAACTGCAGCCTCTCTTAACTGTCCCTATTCAAAACTGCCAATGCGAGCTCCCTGCACTAAAAACGCCTTAACTGCAAATGCAGCCGCCCTATTGGCTAAGCCGCAGCATGTGACATTCCCCTGAGGCTCATGGGACTTGTAGTCCCTGTCTTGAGCCTTTCCCTATTAGCCGCCCTCGTGGGGTCCTACTGCACTTGCGCGAGTTCTGCGCACGCGCAGCCAACTACAAAATGGCGGAACCCTGCAAAGGGATCCGCCGGAGCTTCCGGCGACCGCTCGCCCTATCTATCGGCTGCAACTGTCGCGCACCTGATTGCCTCGTCCCCCCCCCTCCCCCGGCAGCACCTCATCTCTTGCGCATACGCAAAGCTCCATAATGGCCACCGCGCATGCTATCCGTTCTGCGCATGCATGGCAAATCATAACATGGCCGCCGCGAGTCATCCCGTGCATCTGCGCATGCGCGAGCCCTGCGCACGCATAACAAACATGGCGCCACCGACAAGCCTGTTGCCACAGCAGCGAAGGTAAGGGGGGAAAACTGAGGACTGGGGCGCAAGAGGGGACCTGGCTACATAACATTTCAATGCGTTAATATATAACTCTGAGCCTTTAAATCCCTGCTGAATTGTATGTATGTATGTATGTATGTATGAATGTATTATGTCTTTATTTATATAGTACCATTAATGTACATAGCGCTTCACAGCAATAGAATGTTATCATTCTTTCCCACTGTCACTTAAAATAAAATATTTAATGCAGTCCTGAAGTTTCACCAAAATGTGATATTATTTTTTTCTTACTTGGCGTTGACAAATTATTATTATTATTGGTATTATTTGTAATGTGCTAACATTCAGTAGCGCAGTACAATTGGGTCATAGGGCGAAAAATGATAAGATAACTTTAACATACATTGTAACAGTTGCTAAGGAGGGATCTTCCCCAAGGGGCTTACAATCTATCAGGCAATGTCTGTAATAGTGGAACATATAATTTTGCAGGTTCAATTAGTCCCAGCTCTTAAGAGCTTACAATATAATTTTGGTGCCTTAGAGAGACGATTGACTTGCCCTGATTGACTTGACAAGGAGAGCGGACCCTGGGATTTGAGCCGGGGTTTACCTGCTTTAAAGGCACTGACATTACTATTCCTTTTAAAGCAGCAATCCAAGCTGGCTGTTTTTTCTCATGTTTCCTCCTTTATTTATTTTTTACACCAGGTTGAAGCAGGGATAATATCAAGCTCTGGGGACACCCTGCTTCCTGACTCTGCTCGACTAGCAGGGATTACGTTATGGGCGCTTTCCAGACCTCGTGGGCCAATAGGAAGCTGTGACGTCATCCGCAGCGACTTCCTATTGGCCCATGTGACAGGAACATTATTTATTTGTAAAATATTTTACCAGGGAGTAATACATTGAGTTACCTCTCGTTTTCAAGTATGTCCTGGGCACAGAGTTACGACATGGTTACAAATATAGTTACATTAAGTGAAAAGGGTTATACAGTACATTATATACAAGACATTGCATGCACAGTTATAGATAATATATATTAAAGGCGTACATTACAGTTACAGACCAGATGTAAATGTTAGACTGCTTTTAGTTTTGAAAGAATTTAGACTAGTGGTGGCTGAGAGTCTCCGGTAGATTGTTCCAGTTTTGGGGTGCACGGTAAGGCCTGGGTCCCGCTGCATCCGGCGGCACGCGCGGCACTTACCAGACCGGAGTTCTTCCCGAGCTGGCCCCAGTCCCTTAGAAATTTAAACATTAAACTTGCAGGAGATACCGGCACCCCCTACAGCGGTAAGTATCTCTGAAAGCAGGTGGTCCCCAGAACTGAAATGAATGGGGTTCACCTCCGGGAACCTGCTTCAAACCTAAGCAAAAAAAAAATTGAAAATAAAAACCAGCTTGGATTGCTCCTTTTAACCCCAGGTATTACAATACAAAAGTATTGTAGCCACCATCTGACTTCTTTCTTTGAAGGTTGTATGCACGTGGCATGCTCTGCTCCTATAACGTAACACCTGAATTCCCCAGCTGACTTAAATGTACCATTTATTGCAAATAACTTCTTTCCCTCCCCCACCTTCAGTCAAAATTGATGTTGCTCTTGGCTCATCCCTACAGATGTAGCGAAACTTACTGTGTTTGGGGCCGTTGCTGAAAAACGTAAAGCCGCCGCTCTGGGCATGTTGCCGCGGTTGTGCTTTGGGGGGTCTCTGCTACCAGATTGGCTACTTGTGCTATGAACAGTATGTCTGCCTGCATCTGTATTTGTTGTTGTGAGTCTTTACTCGCTATGCACCAAATATGTACAGGAGCGTAAACATTTGGAAATCCTATATCTGTTTTGCCTTTATCTTTTAATAGAAGTTATTGTAAAAGCTTATGTGTTGCATGACTGTCTGTACTGTATTAAATAACAATGACCAGTGTTCGACAAACCTATACATTTGCACGCCCCGGGCGAGTGGATTTAACATCGTGGCGAGCTCCTATTGGCCCCTAGCAGCACACGTGTGGTACTAGGTGGCGAGTAGATTTTTTTGTTCGGCGAGTAGGTTTTTTGGCGATGTGTCGACCACTGACAATGACTATACGTACACTATTCTATTCATTGCTTTGGGTTTGTTTTTTTTTTAAAGAGCGACACCAGAAAAAGTTATAACAGCTTATTTTGTAAAAAAAAAAAATTAAATTAGACTTTTCAGTCTGCAGTAGTTTGTGATCAATATTTGATCGACATCTATTGAAGCCGCGTTTACTTGATGTATCTAAGAGGAAACACTACATAAATGGTGCCTGCGATTCATGGTTCGAAGGTTACAGTGTATTTTACACTCTGGTATGCACATAGCTATCAAGTATTCTCCTTTACCAGGGGAGTGGGCTCGGAGAAAAGTGTATTTTAGACTAAGGGAAGGAGAAATGTGCATCCACTGAAATATGTAGGTATATATTGTGATACTTTGTTACTCTTTTAGCATTCAGGAAAAATGATTGACTCTGGTTGCGCCTGGCTCAATAAATAATCAATGGGCTGTAACAGTGAAATCCATTGCGGGCTGTACCCTACTAACCTGCTAAGTTTTGTAATTGCTGGCTTCATGATTTTGAAGCCTTTGAAAAGACATCAGCTATTGGAAGTACAGTAGATCTGCTGTTGGCATATTACAAAAAGCTTCAAGGTACAGAAAATACTACTAAGCACCGGTGTTTCTGGTCTTGAGACTCATTATTAAAACCAAACGATGCATTTTGCCGTAACTGTACATTGTGAGTTGTTATGAAGACGGCATTCATTGCAAATTCACCCCAACGTCTCAACTTCCAGTATTATTTGTACAACTGGAGAGCATTTCAGAGCAAAATGGTGGAATATGCTAAATATGCTTTTTATAAAGTTCCAGATAAATCATTAAATCTATGCCGTGCTTTTAAATAGTACACAATGAGACATTCATGGTATTTATTTATGCTAACCTGGGTGTCAACCTCAATGCTTCAGTAGTAAAATTTTCCATTAGCTAACAGACTTCCTTTTAATGTAGGTATTAGAGAATCTTTTAAAGTGTTAGAAATGAATTCTATTTGATTTTCCATCACAGCTAATGTGACTACATAGACCGTCTTTCTTTCTGTGTCTCTACATTTTTGTGAGCATGGAAATCGAAGACCCGTTGGGAATTTAATGGAACTTCCAATGGAAAGTACAACACGTGCTCCCAGGACTTGATGCAAGTCCTATCTCATCAGCAGAAACATACTTCATTACCTAGGATTGCCGTCTTCTATGGGGAGTAATAAAGTACGGGTTGCTGTTTTTTTTTAAAGAATAAAACAGTCTAGGAATACATTTTAGCTGTAATTGCAAGTAGGAATTCCTAAAACACTTCCACATACTGTATTTTATTGGCGAGTTCTGCAAATTTAAATTCTAATTTAAAGAACTGTAACAATAGGAGTCCATTGTTTTGACAGTACAAAGCTTTCTGAAGAAATTAAAACAAAACTATAAACGTGGACTGGCTAAACACTGGATTCATATTTTCAAGTGATCCTTGGAGGTTGGAGTTCCAAGTCCACTGTGGTCTTAAGTTTTTAAACAGTGGGGGTTAGTGTTTTTATATTTTCAGATCTAAACAGTAGAATGTATTTATAAAACATCACATACATGTTCCAAATTGTCCGGATGTATAGTAAGAGAGAGAAGCAAGGCAACACCTGTGGTTGTGGTCAATGCAATAGTCCGACAAGAGACTAATCCTCTGATTTCTTTCTATACTTGCCCCAACGGTGATCAAGTGGGGATTGTGGTCATGAAGAATCCAAATCTATTAAACTGAATTATGTCAAGCAGGTGGAGCTTTTTTTGCACAATAATGTGTGGGGTCTTCCATGATCATTGTTTTGCAAAATAATTATCGTCACCAAACAAAGGCCACCTAGTTCACAGGCTCCCACGCTGAGGGAGGGGGGAGGAAAGGTGTACGGCTCTAGTTTGTTCTCTCATCCCAGAAACTCTCCTGTTTCTATAGTCTCTCATTTCTGACCCCTCGTGAGACATAGGGGTATTTACTAAAGTGTGGTAATGCCAGTTTGGGGCACTATCGCAAGGAAACTCTTGCTGATTTTAAAGGGGAGTTTTAGTGCGGCAATGCCCTATTTGGCACGATCACAGTTGAATGAATAACCCGCGTAAAATTTCAACGCCGTCACGCAATTATTCTCTTGCTGTTTTTAAATGATGAGCTTTTCATTGAACCAGAAGCTGGTCCTTTTATTTTAAGCAAGTGTCTGTGTAGCTTAAAGGCTTGGTGATCAGGGAGAAAACAGGACACATTTTGTCTGCCTAAAGTATTATTTATTTTGTGCTTTGTACAAGCGGTTCCTGTGTAGACTTTGCACAAAACAACCTCTGTGCATCTCAACAGAGATCCCTTCATTAACAAGGCAATGCAAGCGTTTTTTCTTTTTTACATTTATTTTTATGTTTCTACACAGGATTGAAGCAGGGGGGTCTCCGGAGCTGAACCCCATTAACTTCAGCCCCGGGGACCCCCTGCTTTTGGAGATATATGCCTGTCGGTAGCTGTTCCAGCTGGGTATCGGGGTTCACATTGTGGCCACTTTTCAAACCTCCCGCACCCTGCGGGCCACTCGGAAGCTATGACGTAATCCGGCGCGGCTTCCTATCGGGCCTTACGGAGGTAAATATCTCGGGAAGCGGGGGGTCCCCAGAGCTGAAATGAATGGGATTCAGCTCCCGAGGCCCCCTGCTTCAATCCAGTGTAAAAACATAATAATAATAAACGTTAAAAAAAAAAAAAAAAAAAACACACGCTTGGATTGCCTTTTTAAGGGAGACCACAATATATCGTTTGCACTTTTTTTTAAATCTTATTTTAGAACATGTATTGATTATGACCTCATAATAAAAAATTAAGAAAAACATTGATTATTAAAATTGCTTCATACCATGTTTCTCCCTTTCCTTTCACCCTTCTCCACTTTCTTTTGACATCTGCCCACTCTCTGTGTTCTTACTCTCACTCCCCAGTGCTGGTGTTGTAAACTCTGCATGTTCCGTAGCACAATCTGCCATATTTAGCAGTATTGCTCATGCAATAGCTGTCCAGTTGTATGGCAAAGTGAGCAAAACACTACACGGTTAAATAAGGTTTACCAGCTATCCCTTCTTACCTGTCCTTTCCCAACACTGCTGATATATCTGCAGATTATCTTGGTAGCATCCCAATCTGCAGGTTTATTTTCAGTGGCGACCCTTCCAAATCAAGTAACTCTGATTAACACCTAGAAGATGGTTGACTGTTTTTGTAATATTTTTTGTCTGCGGATTTGAACGGATCAAAATGAAATCGGGCGATTCGTGGTTTGCGGATTTTATAAAATTATTATTACCACTACACTCTGTGGATTCTGCAACCCATCGACGGATTTGTAGCATCTAATCCCCGGATTGGTTGTATCTAATGGCTTTTTTTTAATGAATCTGCACGGATTAAAACTGACAATCTGTTTGCGGATTTTACACCGCGAAAACGAATTTGGGGTTGAAATTGCTTGGGGCGGATTCACCCAGTTCTATTAACGCCGTTTTGGGTTCTTTTCGATTGTGCTTAAATTGAGATCAAATATCCAATGTCCCGAATAAAACATTTCTAATGATTCGAACCGTTCAGTCACTTCTATGTTCCTTGCTAACATAACTCGCATGGCTTTTCCAGCATTGTGTTACCTAAAGCACGGGCATAAGACGTTATATTTAATAAATTGGCGTAAGGCACTTTGATGACCCATTCAAATGAATAGTCCATAAGATGCCTTGCCACTTAGCACTGTTAAGTAAATAGAATTTCTTGCTAAATCTACGTGCCCAAGAAAATCCACTTTAATATTACACGCCTCTGTCGCACAATAAGGTACCAACATCAGCAGTTACATATTCGTACATAGATATTCGGCATTGAAAACGACTGTATACTCAATCCAAAGATTTAATTATCTGAAGCGAGAAAGCTTTGTCTTTCACTGCTCACCTCTTCGTCACAGGGAAATGTGGATTATTGGTATATCAGAATAGGTTAAGTAAGCAGGGCAATGTTTAGGTTAATTGTCACTGGTGCTCCTACTCTCCATTACTGATCCATCCGGGAGTCTGGCCAAAGAGCAGATGGGAGAGGCAGCGTCATCGCCTTCCGTCTCATTGTGTCTAGTTCTCCCTTCTTCTTCTTCTCTGTCTTTTTCCTTTGGCTGAGTAAATAGGCCAGATGGCAGTGAGGGGAACAGACAACAAGTGAGGCACGGCATATGGGCAGCCTGTTTAATTTTGATTCCTGCTGGGAAGTGGATTGGAGGAGGTAAGTTACAAAAAGCCAAAAGAAAGAGCCTAAAACCTGATGGGGAAATTGGATTCAATTTTCCATCGTCAACAAATAGAAATTCTTTTGTGCGAAGGGGAACTCCTAGAGGAAACTTTTCCTCTCTCCCTCTCCCACCCTTCCCCCAGTAGCTCTAAAGGATGCTGATATTCACACCTCATTAAAGATTGTTAGAGATGGGAAGGAGGGCTGGAGGAGTTCTGCCTGCACAAAGTACTAAATTAGCTCCCTGTTTCGATTTCATCTAGGGTAGGAAGTCTTGTCAGTTACACGAGGGGCTAAAGGGATGGAGATATCTATCCTACAGAGAGGAGCGGGCATTTCAGGTAAACTGTAGTCCTTTTCATGATTGATACAAGACATTTCCATACCAGTTCCTTATATTGGAAGCCGTCTTTACAGCGAAATAATATATTTGTAACGAGGGCTGTTTGTAAAGTGGCGTTCTGCTGCATATGTAAGGTAAACGTCCCCGTTTCATTTACCACTGGTAACAGCTGTTTCGGGTCAAATGGTAAACTAGTGAAAACTATGCAAAAAAGATGAAGATTTTGGAAACAATTACAATCTTGAAATAGATCAGCACAACAGGAACCATCAGGTAACAGGGTTTCAGTTTGTTAAATTTATGTGAACCGGGGTGTCCCGTGGAGCTGAATCTCACTATTTTTAGCTCCAGGAAGCACCCCGTTCATGAGATATTTGCCCTTCTATTTACCATTGTTTTCTGGAAATTAAAATGGCCGCCAATTCAGCTTCAGCCCCGGTGTCCAGTAGGATCCGCAACATAATTTGAGGGGTGGAGGGAAGTGACCTTGCAAATTTCTACTATACCATTTTGGTGGCCATCTTTGAATATCCAGTAAGAACACTGGCAACTGAAACGTAGGTATCTTTGAAACTGAGGGGGCCCCAGAGCTAAATTAACATGGAACCGCCCTGGAGCAAATCCCTCCTGCCTTATGAAAACTGGGGGAATTGCTGTTTAATGTATCCCCAATTTATCCGTTCAATGTGTCTGCATATTATGTGTTTAATTGCCCAGTTTTACTGTAGTGCAGTGTACATCATTGGCGTCATGTATTAAACCAAATAATTGTTCGTACAGCACAGTATGTTATTTATGTACAGGCTTAGCGTGCATAGTTTCTAACCTGTGCTAATCATTTGTTTTGTGTTTGGAAAACCTGTGATTTTATTATCTCGTTCTGACATGATGCACGTGCGTGCGCACACACACACACACACACACACACACACACACACACACACACACACACACACACACACACACACACACACACACACACACACACACACACACACACACACACACACACACACACACACACACACACACCTTTTTACCACAGACAAAATGGCTGACATTTTTTGGGCAGCAGTGTTTGGTAACATTATGACATCATCAAACCAGCATGGACAGCTGAGATGGTTGAAAAAATAAATACAATATTGGAGCTAGCTTGTTTTCTACTTCCAAAATGGTTTATAGCAGGGATGATCAACTCCAGTCCTTATGGTCCACCGTCCGGTCAGGTTTTCAGGGTTTATCTCTTCAGCACAGATGGCTCGGTCAACGACTGAGCTACTGATTGAGCCACCTGTGCTGAAGCAGGGATATCCATAAAACCAGACCTGTTGGTGGCCCTTGAGTGATGGAATTGGCCACCCCAGGTTTACAACATTTGGGAGTGAGATGGATCAAGCGACGATATCCAAACTCTGGTGGGTACCGAAGGGTGCATCTCATTAAAGTAAAGATGCGTAGCTGGAAGATGCAGCCTACATTCACTGATGGAACTAGTTGATGCAGCTTGCTTAACGGTGCAAAGCCTGGCTTCTAATGAATGGGGCCTACGGTGGCTACAACCCAGCAGCCAGACCTCTCACCATTAATAAACTGGGAACATTCTTCCCCCTTTAGTCCCTTTCAATGCCAGACCTGCGGTTTGATCTCCCTTCAATGCTGTCCCTCATTTGGGGCTCAGATTCTGAGAAGATTTGGTGTATTGTTTGAGGTTGCAGGATGTCGGATTGATTTCCAAGCTTTTGTATTGACTCCAAGCCTCTGAATGAAGCTGTCATGTGTGTCTGTGGCTGGCTAGCGGGCTGTCCGGCTGCAAGCTGTGCCTTCCTTTGTTGTTTAGGCCTCATTGAGCAGAGGGAAGAGGCTCATTTCAGGGTGATTTACCACCACCCAAACACCAGCTGTCTGTTGTGTTGCTGCAGCCGCTGCCTCAAATTCATTCCTATTCCCTATCCTACCCCCAATCATTATCCAGTCACTTAGACAGTGTTAACTGAGCAGCGTCCTGATATTACAACCCAATCGAACCAAACAATATCAATATGAGAAACCAGACTGGGTTTCATCACTCTGCAATGCAGCAGCGGGTTACTTGTGTAATGCATCTACTATACAAGCTGCTTTTCCCAGCAACATCAATCTTTTGTGGTCAGCATTTGTACCCCTCACATGTAACCTAGAACTGTTTTGGGGTTTGTTTTGAATAATCGAAATTTGACAAAATATTTAATGCAATATTTAATGCATTCATGTAAACTTTTTGATCATGATCAAAAGCAAAGTAGACAAGAAAAAGGGCAGAAGGTTAATTTTGCTGATGGCGGGAGACGTCATTATATGGGACGTAGTCTGGTGTGCAAATGAAAAATGCACTATATGCAGCGTTATTTAATGCCTTGGCTACTTGCATTTGTTTCTTTGAAGACTTGCAATTAGGACATTTTTGACATTGAATCCTTGCAGGTGAATCGCTGCCCATTTTATAAATACTCGAATAGCCCTTAGTTAAAAAAAAAACATATACACATTATTGTGGGTCACACTTAAGATGGCAGACAATTTGTGTCTTATCTGCATACACACCTAGAATCGCTGGGAAAGTTGTTGCATGGGCTTGGGTAGGAGCAGAGAGTGAATCTAAAATGATGCGCCTGTGAAATTAGAATAATGTATAGGAGTTTTTTTTTTCTAATAGGTTTATAAGAGTAAATTCACCTGTGAGGGCCTTATTCTGTAAGCGGTGAAGTCCCATAGCTGTGCTGTAGAAGATTTTAGTTGTATTCATTTGTATGGAGCTGATCTCTTCTCCAGCACGGGGAAGTGACTTCACAGCATATTAAAGTAGGGGCCTAAGAGCTTCTTCTCATGAGATGCCCGTGGTTCGGTGATGTGGCTGCCTATTACCTCTGTCACCTTCTTTAAAGCAGCAATCCCGTTTTAATTTATGTTATTTTGTATTGCAGGATTGAAGCAGGGGGTCTCCGGAGCTGAACCGCTTTGATTTCTGCTCTGGGGACCCCCTGCTTCCTGAGATACTTGCCTCTGTAGAGGTTGTCGGTATGTCTGGCAAGTTTAACGGTCCTGGTCACATGGGTCAGTAGGAAGCTGCGACAGATGACGTCACGACTTCCTATTGGACCGAGTGACATTTAAACGCCCGCCATTTTGTTAGGTAC
This sequence comes from Ascaphus truei, assembly GCF_040206685.1. Classification (NCBI taxonomy): domain Eukaryota; kingdom Metazoa; phylum Chordata; class Amphibia; order Anura; family Ascaphidae; genus Ascaphus; species Ascaphus truei. The sequence goes on from NC_134483.1 coordinate 28,820,254, forward strand.
GCAAGTTCCCTGGCTGCTCTCGGGATGCAGGGGGTCTCTGGAACTGAAATGAACACACTTTGGCTCTGAAGACCCCCTGCTTCAATACTGTAATAATAAAAACAACAGGGAATGAAACCTAAATTGCTGCTTTAAAAACTTTCCTGTCCCTCTTAATGTGTATTAAGGCTGAAGGAGTAACTTGGTGGTAAGAGCACTTGCCACTTGCCATCTGTTAAATGGCAGGGGCAATGTATTTCAGGACTAAGTGCTGTTACTGTATTGCAACTCTTATATTTGCTGCTAAATACGACCGCACTTTTAATTCTAATAAAACCGATCTCTGCTGGTTCCAAATGTAGCCAAGTGCCCCTGGCTATAGCCTTCTACTGGCCTCAACACTATAAGTCCTGGTAAGAACAGGCAGTGTTGGGGTTAAACTCCTGCGCACGGCCTACCCTGCAGTTGCAGCCTGGAAGGGTACTATGTTGCTTATCCAGGGGCAGGCCTAAACCGGCAGTTGGAGTGTCATACCTGTGGAGGGTACTGAATGGGTCACATGTATATGGTGTGATGCCTGTCAGTACCTAGACCTGCCCTGTTTGGGGCGGGGTAACAAGCCCTTCCCCCCGGGTAAAAAAGCTGACACTCCACCAAATTGAGGGGGTGATGATTATGGGATATGTGTTACCCTTTTCCCTATCAGAGGGTTAAGGTAGGAGATTGGGAGGGGCTATTGGGGCCTCAAGTCTGCATCAGGGCTGGAGGACGATCATGCTGTTGTATGATAAAACTGCCGTTGGACCAACTATGGTGTGTGATTATTGGAATGGAGTATTGTCTGTGGGGACCATCCTGCATCCAGCAGGATCCTCATGGGCTGGGGGCGCTGCACATTAAGAACCACAAGAAAGCCTGCCGTGCTGCTCCCAAACTCCAACCGCGGAGCAACTCAGACCTCCTGAACCAGCGGTAAGCTGCAGTACCCAGGGAAACACCCATGTAGTGGCCAGATCTTCTGTGGCAGGGGGGGAACAGGTGTTACAGAAATATGTATTACTGTATTTATAAAATGTTCTACCAGGAAGTAATACATTGTGTTAACTCTCGGTTTCAAGTATGTCCTGGGCACAGAGTTATGATAACAATGCATGGTTAAATTAAATGAACAGAGTTTATACATTCAATTCACAGACATTTCATGGACAGTTAGAGTTGGGAAATTGGGTACAGGAGATAAAAGGGCTAGTGACTTTCAGATTGAAACTATCGCAGCTTTAACATCAGCAAACGGCTCGCACCCTTTGGCTGCCATTCAGGCTGCGCCAAAGGCTGTCCGCCATTGGGAAAATGTTTCTCTGACTAGCCGACTCTCTGTTCTTCCGTAAACCCGGCATTAACCAGTACATTAATGCTGAAGGTTTTCGGCAAAATATTGTTGCAAGAGAATTAGAAGCCAGCAGTCTGTCAGGCCAGGACATACAGATAATGCCTTAACACTGTGATGCCCATTTATTTGAGGTTTTGAGGCCAAGCACAAGCCACACTCAATCTGACTATGTACAGTACATTTTTGTACACTGTAAAAAGGTTTTAGTGACTTGTGTGAGACGTGGAAACACGCTTGAATTTTCTATGTTTTATGGAACCCTGTACAGTGGTGTTTTTTTACCGACCATTATTGAATGAATGCGCTGGAACATGTTCGCTGGTAGGATTTCCATTTAGACAGTGATTCTGCCGATTTTTAGTAGTGCAAAGATCTGGTAGCCATAGTGATCTCTGAGAAGTGTAAACTTGTAGCACCCTCTACGGAGGTCTGTATCTCAGGAAGCCGGGCGTCCCCGGAACTGAAATTAATGGGGTTCAGCTCTGGAGACCCCCTGCTTCAATTCAATGTGTGGGGGAATAAAGGCACAGATTTTCGCTTTAATAAATAAATATACTTATATATTGTGCATAAACTCAATACATAGAAGTAGAAACACACATGCATCATCTATTAAAATGCTATTTTTGGGGGTCCAAATCTCACAAACTTCAGTTCTTGGAGGTTGAGATCTGTTTAAGTTCTTGATAATCATGCGAAGATTGCAGACATTACAATGGAAACACGCTATGAACAGACGTTTTTCTGTAACATTACTCTCTCTTCCTTTACCTCTTACACATGAAAGGAATATTTTTTAACTGATCGTTAAACGGTTATCTTTTTTGCATACTCAAAACTTAAAGAAAAAGATTTTTTTTAAAAATGACCTTGCCATTTAATCCTGAAACAGTAGCCCAGGGGTTTTGCGTGCGCCCCCCCTGCGTGGGAGCCTCAGCTTTCGTACCCCCCCCCCCTCGGTAGGAACCCGGCGTCAAATGACGTCACGGGTCACGTCACGTGACCCACAACGTCGTTTGTCACGCGTTGTCATGGCGACGTGTCGCAAAAGACCCAGCTTGCAGAAGGTAAGTGATGTTACAGAGGCCTCACGCCTCCCCCGGCATTTCATTTAAATGCCTTGGGGAAGGGCGAGAGGCCTCTGTAACCGCTACACCCTCCCGAGCAAATCTTGCACCCCCCCCTGGGGGGGCACATACCCCAGTTTGCGCACCACTGCAGTAGCCTACGGGATTTAAGTGTTTGTTTGGATTTGGTTAGGTTATGCTTGATGTAATAGTTCATGGATGTAACAATCCAATGTGTTTTTGTTTTTAATGCAGTTTTCATGTTCTTGATCAACTTAACCAAACTTAAAGTTCTAGGTATGCAAACATCTCTGTACCTTTCATCTTATAATTAGATGTTCTAATAGGCATCTAGAAACCTTGAATGCAGTGAATGCCCATGATTGACCTCTTGTTACCTTTGGGTATCAGTAAGGCATTTTTGTACAATGTGTGATTTCGGCTAAATCCGAGATGTATTCTTGGCCCTTTTCTCCCAGCTGCCAAATACTGGAGGGGAACACGCTCACTATAGGAAGGTAACAAGCGTTTTCCTATTGCTCGAGGTGGAACTGAAAACAATGTTTAGACTGGTTCGGGAACAGCTGCCACGGGCCAGGCCACGGCTCTAGTAACTCAGTAACGCAGTAGTTCGAGAAGCAGTGGGAGGTACTCCAGGGGATACACCTATTCGGATATTGTCGCGGGGCTATTTTTATACTACCTCAATCAGGCATCACTTGGAAATGATTTGTGGGGCACTAACCCTCAGTAACACCTCTTTCCCCACCCACCCCCCCACATTCTAATTTGTGTCCACTATACGGCCACAGGGTCTGTTTCGCCCCACCGCCCAATTTGAAAGCGGCAATGTTCAGGGTATTTTTTAGTGGTGAGCCGCAGAACATATTTGTAGCTTTACTTTTTGTGTGCGTGTCAAACTGATGCAAAAACTAAAATCTCAGGAACTATGGGGGTTTCAGGTTGGGGGAGGGGGAAATCAGGTACATGAACAAAAACGGGGACTGCTGCTTTACGCCGCATTCAAAACGGCACCTACAGTCAGAATGTATCAAGGCATGAGTACAGGCTGGTCCAATCTCACTTATTTGGGGCTCGCCTCGCTCCTGTTTTAGCATCAACAGTCTCATTAGGTTTATGAATTCAGCCCCTGAAATCTTTTTGCCATTAAAGTGACACAAAATATCAGCCCGTCCGATTTGCCAATCGTGTGACTCAAACACATGGCAGCAGGGCAGCTCCGGGCATGAGTTCAGTTACTGCACTTCCAGGGCATCTGATCTTGTACGAGAGGGAGGGTTCCAGCCATTAAAGTACAAGCTTCCCTGGTTCGCAGCCAGCGCCAAGGTCTGTGAAATGATCAAGATATTGTCCTTCTGCTTGTAGTTATCACCACCAGGAGGTTGTCTCACTTCCTTGCTCTGACATTGAAGAATGGATGCAATTCTCTTTAATTGTGCGCTTGTTACGTTAGTGGGTTTCCATCCTGCTAAGCTCATTAACCTTTTTATTGATGCAATATCCTTTTTACATATAACATGCAGTGTTGTCTGCAGAGTTTAAGCTTTCAGTATGTGTTAGAGCAGCGGTGGCCAACGCCAGTCCGCAAGGGCCACCAACAGGCCACGTGTTGGGGATATCCCTGATTCAGCACAGGCGGCTCAGTCTGAGCCACTGATTGAGCCACCTGTACTGAAGCCGGGATATCCCTAATACGTGGCCTGTTGGTGGCCCTTGAGGACTGGAGTTGGCCACCCCTGAGTTAGAGCTTTACAATTGCGGTTGGTACCACTGTTCTTATTACCAAAACGAGCCATGACTAATTGTTCCTAAAAGTGGAATTTTTCTCCTTAATTTGATGTAAATAATATGTGATCCCCAGAGATAAATACAGTTCATTTAATATATATATGTACAGTATATATATATATATGTATATATTTTTTTTTAATACACACCAGCTATTGCATTGCTAATTAATTACATGGAAATGGTTTTGGTATTGCATGCATCTTCCATAAATTACACGGAACGTCACGTTAACGCACGTCAATGCTCCCGCCCGTGACATTTCGTGGCATGTGGATGTATCCAAAATGGAGTGGACACTTGAAAGACATTTAATATTATTATCTTTGCCTCCTGGGAATGCAGCGATATGTCTCCGCATTGACTCCGTTATTCTAACATTCTTTCCTAGTGCCGCTCCCGTCTCCGGATTACCAAACGTTAGCCTGCCTCGCACCCTCTAATTGCTGTCTTGTCCTTTGTTCTGATATGTCGGGGTTGGCTTACAACACATTGCAAAAATACTTCTGCTGTCTCTTGCATTAACGTGTGCAAGGTTAGAGTTATATACTTAGATGGTGATGCTTTGTGCTCATTTGCATGTCATTACCCAGAATCCCTGGCTGCAGGGGAAGCACTGAATGCTAAGCGATAATGGGGGGAGGAAGGGGTGCATACCTGTCTGAGACCTGCGAATGCACTCACAAGTGGTATTTTTTTTTGCTATACTTGAATAATATTGCTTTATATGTTCTTGCAGTTGTATGCTTAATGACTTGATATATAGTCAACTTGAGTGAAGTAGGAAGCGGGGTTTGTTAGTTTAAACTCTTAACATTTAATTAGATATCAACAACTATTGGCATTAAGAAGTGTATTAAGAGTGTGGTGAATTAACTTAACGCAAAGTTGTTACTTTGTCTGGAGCATGAAATTGTCACATTTTTGCCCCAGCTCGCTGCCGCCTCACTGCATTTGCTCTCAAACATAACACAATTTCCATTTACTGGATCAAAGTTAGCTTGTTGGTTATATTTTTAGCCAGGGGGTCCCTAATCATCTATCATGTCTGACAGAACCCTGTCAGCATCCAGGGAAACAGAGCTTAGACAGAGTCCATGCATGTAGATGTCCATGTGGCTGAGTGGCAAAACAGATTGTTTGTCTGGGAATGTGAGCCTCAGTCATATAAATTATCCTCAAGACTTGTACGTAAACACGACTTCCTCCCTAACTATGCATCTGGCTGTGACACTTCCACCTGCCAAGAACGCTGTGTATGTGTGCTGATCTCTGCGCTGATCACTGCGCGTGCTACAAGCCGCCTTCCAGAAAACCAAGCGGAGCTGGCTTTATTTGAGAAGCTTGCATTTCATTTTAAATCTGTAATTCAATTAGCTGTGCATTTCCTGGCTTTATTGTCACTATGTATGTATGTATGTATGTATGTATGTATGTATGTATGTAGAACTAGCAAGCGTCGTAAAGACAAACTAAATAACTGACAACTTTGTTTTGTTTGTTCCCTTATCTTAATTCTTTATTTAACTGTAACTAGGAACTCTCTTTTTATATATATATATATATATTTTTAGATATATTTATTAACTTATCTAGCATGTCCCCCCCCCCCCCCCCCCCTCTTTCATTCAAAGTAATATTTTGCTATACAATGCATTGTTTGTCCTGAAATCATTGAAGGGTGCACAGATGTAGGTTGCTTATTTACACATTCACTGCTACAGTCTATTTCAGGGGTGGCCAAATCCAGTCCTCAATTGCCACTAACAGAACAGGTTTTCAGAATAACACTGCTTCAGCACAGGTGGCACAGTCGAAGACTCAGCCACTGATTGAGCCACCTGTGCTGAAGCTGGGATATTCTGAAACCCTGACCTGTTGATGGCAATTGAGGACTGGAGTTGGCTACCCCGGGTCTAGTTAATATTTCTAACAGGTCCCATTGTCTTTACGTTGGCATTAAAGTCACCAACATTGTCACTTTTCTTGTCATGTTGTTGTTGACATGGTGTTGGCTTTCCAGGAGATTCACGTCATTATTGCTCCCTTGCTGACTTCAGTAGACAAGACATTGAAAGACTTAAATGATCTAAAACTTTGAGCCCTAAGCATCTTTCAACTGTTAGTTGGGACCCATAATGTTGACTACGCAAAGGTATTTTCATGACATTACTGTGCATGTACTGTGTGTGTTGGAGAATAGGGTGGTGAGAACCACCTTTTGGGGATAATTTCTCTCCTTTCATCCCCAGGTTTCTCGTGGTCTAAGTTTACATTACGTTTGCATTTGTAAAGTGCCATATACTGTACAATGTAAACAAACGCAAACAGAATGGTGTGCAGAGTATGAGTCCTAAAATAGTATTTATTTGTTTGTCTGTACTTATCGTGCGCTGTTCTGATTTAGTGCTAGGAAACGCCTTTTTCTCACTCATGACGCAACTAAAATCCTAATTTAATCACGCATTTTATGCCTCATTGACTGCTGCAATGTTCTCCTAGTTGACATTCTCCTTGTCTGCCTGTTCCAACTCCAATCCATCCAAAATACAGCTACTAGAATCATCTACCTCCCTCACTGCTCCACTTCTGCTCCTCTATGGAAATCCCTACACTTGCTGCCTATATCCTCTAGAATTCAATTTGAAGCCCTAGTTCTGACTTATAAAGCTTTCTATGACACTGCTCCCTCTGACGTCTCAGCTGTCATCCCCAAATATACCCCTAAACACCACCTCTGTTCTGCCAATGACATTTGCCTCTCCTCCTTTCTTATCACCTCCTCTCACTTCTGCCTACAAGACTTCTCCCGTGCTGCCCCCTCTCTCTGGATCTCCCTACCACGCACCGTCAGACTCTCTCCCAGCGTTATAATTGTTTATTCTTGCATTCAGGCATTTAAAAACTTACCTTTTTTACGGAAGCTTATTTGGCATACCCCCTAACATCCCCCCTCCAACCGTAATGGGACCAGTTGTATGGCTGGACCAAACTCCACGCTAACATCCACACCCCTAATGTAAATGCGACCAGCTGTGCGACTGTACCATACCCCACCCTGTGGCACCCTCCGTCCCACAATGAGCAGCCACTTTTGTTCCAGCCTTGCCCCTTACTCCCTCTGTACTGCAAGCTCTCCAGGGCCCTCACTGCCTCCTTGCATCGGTTTGCGCTGGTTTGTCCTTACTTGGTTCATGTCATTGTGCTTACGTGATTTATACACTCTGTACCCGGCTGCGGAATATGTTGGCGCTTTACAAACAAACCACAGTAATTGCTTGGTAAATGACTGTAGCATGCACCACTCATGTGCAGTAAGCCCATTAAAGCAAATGAGTTTACCGTTCACTGTACTGCTGACCCTCTAAGTTGGATAAAATGGAAAGCTGCGATTTTGGAGTGATGCAATCCTTTTAGCTGCGTAAAATAGATTAGGTTTCCTCCGCCGCCGCACTAGAAGTTAAACCGGCTCAGAAAGCTGTCAGAAGATTAGTAACGCCTTGCTCCAACTGATACTTACCCAGGCATCCCTGGAATGTGGGTGAGGAATGATTGTGGAGTTTGGGCGCAGTTAATAGAAACTTCGTGGTCTCTGGTTAAACTTCCAGGATTGTGGTGAAATGAGGCTTTCTTTCATCACCAGCAAAAAAAACAGAAAGCCACACACACAGGTATGTTTATATAAGGCCTTGCTTTCTCAGTGGAATAGACCTGTTTACAAAAATAAAGACACGCTTATGTGAACTTTAACTGCAGCCTTCTCCCCCTCAGTGTTAGGCAGTCACGTTAGAGTCTATATTTAGGGAAGACGTGAAACAGAATCCTGCCCGTGAGTTCATATTGCACTGGAAGGGCATGTAAAAATGAACCCCACTACTGGCAAATGATTATAAATAGAAGATGCTGTTGTTCAGGAGTCCAGTCCTCAAGCCCTGCAACAGGTCAGGTTTTCAGGATATCTCTGCTTCAGCACAGTGGCTCAATCAGCCCTCGCTTCAGCACAGGCGGCTCAATCATTCCCTGCATCAGCACAGGTGGCTTGACTGAGCCTCTGATTGCCCATGTACACATACCTCTCAACGTTTGAAATTAACAAAGGGACACACTCGGCTGGATTAAATTTTGCGCACAAATATACACTCGCAAACTGGACCTCAGCACTCAAATATACACAATCGCACAGAGCTCCTGCACACAAATATACACTCACTGGACCCCAGCATACAAACATACACAATAACACTGGACCGCAGCGCACAAACCTACATACTCACACTGAACCCCAGCATACAGACATACACAATAACACTGGACCGCAGCACACACACCTACATACTCACACTGAACCCCAGCATACAGACATACACAATAACACTGGACCGCAGCACACACACCTACATACTCACACTGAACCCCAGCATACAGACATACACAATAACACTGGACCGCAGCGCACACACCTACATACTCACACTGAACCCCAGCATACAGACATACACAATAACACTGGACCGCAGTGCACACACCTACATACTCACACTGGACCCCAGCATACAGACATACACAATAACACTGGACCGCAGCACACACACCTACATACTCACACTGAACCCCAGCATACAGACATACACAATAACACTGGACTGCAGTGCACACACCTACATACTCACACTGAACCCCAGCATACAGACATACACAATAACACTGGACCGCAGCACACACACCTACATACTCACACTGAACCCCAGCATACAGACATACACAATAACACTGGACCGCAGCGCACATACCTACATACTCACACTGAATTGCAGCATACAGACATACACAATAACACTGGACCGCAGCGCACATACCTACATACTCACACTGAACCTCAGCATACAGACATACACAATAACACTGGACCGCAGCACACAAACCTACATAGTCACACTGAACCCCAGCATACAGACATACACAATAACACTGGACCGCAGCACACAAACCTACATAGTCACACTGAACCCCAGCATACAAACATACACAATAACACTGGACCGCAGCACACAAACCTACATAGTCACACTGAACCCCAGCATACAGACATATTCTCACAAACACACCTCTCTATCTCTCCCCTGGAGTCCCTCTAATGCTCCTCCCATCAGGTGAGCAGCTGCACTGATTGTGCAGTGGGAGACATGGAGTCCAATGGGGTTCATTGGCTGACTCCGGAGCTGACTCTTTAATACTGGCAGCCTCCCTTCCACCCGGGAAGCAACTTTTCCCCCCCGGGACGAGATCCCTGCAAAAGTGTGTGAGACTGGTAAATTAAATTGGATACAATTAAATTACCATATACCATACACGTTAAATTGGATACCATTAGTCCAATTAAATGTCGTCATAATTATGAAGTAAAGCTAACCTGTAGATTTTGTTTGTAGGCATTGAAATTAGTTGTGCTTGTGGTGTGTTCTTTTACTATACAAGGTTGTGTCCTAGCTATTAATTTGGCAGCAGTACGGTTACCATGTTAACCTTCCCAATGGACAGGACGAGCAGGAAGTGCCGCGAGTGATGCCTGCAGCCACAGATTGTGGCGTAATACGATAAATGCCTCACTCCTCTGGAAACCGTATCTAGGCCGCAAAGTAATTATTTAGAGAATAGTGGATCCAGTTCATGTTGTTCATGACCTCTTCGACAGTAACCTCACCCCTTGCTTGAGTACCACAATTTCTTCTAACAGAGTAATAGTGGTTAGAAGTGACCTGGATCCTGCTCTGATTACACAAACCATGTGGTTTGTTAAAAAGCAGCACTTTTAGAAATAAACACACACAAATGACCCCCCCCCTGATTTTATATCTGAATGCAGCCGTTACAACTGATGCAAACAGAATACAGATGCAGCCACGAGTACTAGAACACTTGCCTTGGAAATTCTGGGGGCAGTCTCGCAGTAAATGCCTCAACATTTCTGTGAGATTCTTATTGGCCCATTGGATTAACACAGCAGGGGTCCCTGCAGTCTCATTCAGTCTCATTCAGTTTGAATGGGACTGCAGGGACCCCCCTGCTGTGTTAATCGGATGGGCCATTAAGAATCTCACAGAAATGTTGAGGCATTTACTGTGAGACTGCCCCCAGAATTTCCAAGGCAAGTGTTCTAGTACTCGTGGCTGCATCTGTATGTTCTCATTAATGTACCTGGGTATAAAGTTTTACTGAAGGCAAAGTATGGAGATTGACCCGAAGCTTTGTGTCGTTGTTGGCCAAGGACAATAAAAGAGTAATCCAAGCAATATCCTACGTGCGGTTTTTTATTTTTTATTTAAATAAATAATTTCTGTAGTATTCGATAATACTTGCTTAAAAAAGTCCCTAAAATTCATTCAATTCTTAATGCCATTTTGAATGAGTTTTAATATACTGAGCATCCTTTGATTTCAATAGCAGGTTTACTTCACCAGCAGTGCAAGATCTTTGGAACATTTTCCTGTTTGTGATCTGTTTGTTGCCAACATTCCCAGCAGTTTGAGCTGCAAGCTGTAACAGTCTTCGTAATAGAAGAATACATTGCAGCTGCAGAGTTACACTGACTGAAGGATTGATTGAAAATGAAAGGCGGCCATTTAGTGAACCCTGGGAAGCAGGATTTTTGCTGATCGATCACGGAGAACTAATCGATCTGTAGCTTAGATAATTCGTTTTCAATAAAGGTAATCAAAGGCTACATATATATTTACAGTATGTGTTTATTTTAAACTGCCCCTTGGATTGCCTCTATGGCAAAGCAAACCAGCAGCTGCCCATTCTCTCCGAACCGAAACATTCATTGTATTGCATGAGTATTCCACGTCTATTATTAAACTGCAAAATGCAAAGCAAAGAAAATATTGAAATTTTGTCTTACATGTGAACTAGTTTTAAAGCTTATAAAATTCTGAGATTAGATTTAAAGGAAGGTATTATTGTGCTTGTAATATCCTTTTACAACGGGGGCACAAGAACAAGAAAACGCCACCATTTCCTATCTCTTAAGATCTGTTTGCTTCTTTTGGAACAGGGTTATTTAATGATTGGGTTAAACAAGAGGCACCGATAAGTGGATACATTTAAGTGTCATTCTCATCACTGTACTTTGCGGCAATATTTGAAAGAGATGGTTCATTGGCTTTCTGACAATCTGCAGCAAACCCGTGGCTAGCGTAAAAGGAAAAATAACTTCCTCTCATGCACATAATAACTTAGCGCAGGAGAGGCCAACTCCAGTCCTCAAGGGCCACCAACAGGTCAGGTTTTCAGGATATCCCTGCTTCACTGATTTAGCCACCTGTGCTGAAGCAGGGATATCCTGACCTGTTGGCGGCCCTTGATGACTGGATTTGGCCACCACCGCTGCCTTAGTGGAATCACACATGGGATTATATTTGATAGCTGTACAGTTGTTGAAAGGTAACATTGTTCAATAGCTGAAGGAGTTTGATAGAGAATAAGGCATCCCGCAGACAGAAGGATTTTTTAAAAAGATGATCTGTAAAAGCCATTGACGAGCATTACTCGCCCTGGGCCACTCTAATTCCCCGTCCTGGATACGTTGCCAGTGAAATCCAGAGACATGTGTTTATTGGTCCTTACTGGCAGACACACAAAGTTGCTTAGCTTTCCTTTCTACATTCTCTGCTTGTAAAACCCGACATGATTTAGGTCTGAAGTATCCTATTTATGATTTCTTTTTATGCTCTCGTTGATCTTTTATGCGCCGTCTATTGCTTTGTATATGTAGATCTGTTTAGGTTTATGTCGTGGGCTCTCTCCATTGAAATTCCTCGAGTTGCGTTTAAAACCCTCAGGTGAACAGTTTGCTTGGTTTTGTCATTGTGCGGAAAGCTTATGCAATGCTATGTTGTTGTTGTTTTTTAATGTACAGTATGGGAACATGTTTCATACCGAACTCTTTGAATAATATATTTGTCGACTGCGCTCCCCCCACATTATATTATATTTTGGATGAGACAAAGTTAATACGGTGTAAAGCAAAATGTACAGTTTGATGCTTACTGCGGGCTGTTTTTACCCCTCAACATCTAGCTGCCATTAAATATAGTATTATGTTAGCAAAACAAGAGTTAAAATATAATTTTATGTATTTTTTTGTGTTAAAATGTTGCTACTGTATTATTAGGATGCAACGACAGCGTTTACAACACTATACAATCTAATCTAATGGGGGGAGACGGCATATCAAACGTTTGGCATGTTACAGTGGATTCTGACTGCACGCCATACGAGATCTACCACTCTCCGTCAACACTTTCCTGTGTTCGAAAAAACCACTGCCACAAAGTGGAGTGGGAGAATTGTAAGTGGACTTTGTCTTTGTCGCTTTAGTTCCCTCCTATATTTTACTCCTACTTATGGACTCTTCATACCTGGTCTCCAAAAGTGCTCCCCCCATGTGTTACTGTATGTTCAAACATAAAAATAAAGCTCTGTCGTCTTCTTTTGTGTTTTTAACCTCTTGCTTTCAAAAGGACCATAACGTATTTCAGCACAGTGCGTGGCATTCAGGTGGCTAAATGTTGAACATTAATGTGCATTGAGACATCATATTCTATGAAGATTTGCAAACGGTGCCATTGCACATCTAAAAAGAAATAAAATCAAAGTTTATATTACAAATGTGCTTTTAGATTTTTCCAAAAGATGAAATACCTCGCTTTCAAACTGTCCAGTTGTAGTGTACTGTACTATGTATGGTAGCACTTGTAGTGTGGTTGTCTAACAATACTTGGTGAACAGAACGTGTCTCAAGAAGTTTGAGATGGTAGGGTTTCATGGTGTTCATTCCCATATTGCTGTTGTCCTGCCCAGGTGCAAGTTTAGAGTAAAAGGACATTTTAGTCAGGCTCAACATTAAACGTCTTAATTAAAACAGTTTATTTGAACTGTCTGCAACTTAAAATTCAACACGCCGTTCTTCCTCAGCAAAACCTAAACATGTAAAACATGTCATTTAAATCCATGATTTTTAACAGGATATTCTTGTGTATACAAGATTAGAAAAATAATCTTCGAATCATAACAGATGTTTCTACAACTGAATTCCACTTCATACTTCCATGAAACAAATGACATTTTTCCAAGGTAGCCTTTTGTCAGGAGCTCAGGCTATTGACACATGTAGTGTGCAGGAAAAGTAGGTTCATTAATCAGAGATTGTATATTTGTATTAATCCTTGAACTTTTCACAGGGCACCAATGTTTTATGAAGAGATAATTAGTCTGCATGCTCCAGTGTGTGCTCGAGTGTCTTGTGTCACGGATGCAGATATTGTACAGAGAAACCTCAAGCGCGTTGCTTTGGAAGGGGAAGCACTGTTTGGTAATGCAGAGCTAAGCAAATATGTTTCTATGTTCTAAAAAAGCAGAGCCTATTCTTGGGAATGTGATGTGATCAGAGGAGAAAGCAATACCACAGGCCAAGTATTAAGGGAGTGAGACCAAATGATTGGGTCAACCATAACAAGCTGCAGTGGGAGCACAGCTGCCATCTGATATATGTGCATTCAATGTGTGCAGCCTGAGCATCATTTTTAAAGCAGTAATGAAATCCTCAGTGATGGGTTTGTTTTATAAGTGGATATATATCCGTTATTGTGTATCTTTTCTGCATTTAATATAGCAGTATAGATTTATTCTGCGGGTATCTCAAGTCCTTTCTATTTCTGCGTTCTCCCCTAAAGGCTAAGCGTTCCCGACATGCCCCAGGTAGCATCAAGTAAATGGTCTGATACAGAAGGCAGGGGATTGCTTCTTCATTTATTATCTCGCTATGTACTTTGTATTTGTGGCTCGATGCTTGAGGAAGGGCTGTATTGACTTTCACTCGATTACTGGAGCAATTGAGTTTGTCAGTGAAACGCGATCGGCTCCATCAGCTGTCATGCTGAGATACTCCTATCACTGCCCGTCAATAGCTTCAGGTTTCTGATCCTTCCTCAGATTAGTTGTTTGCCAGAACATCAAATGAAAATCTACTTTGGCATAGGGAGAGAAATGAATAGCAGTGTATGGGTGTCATCTTACAGGCTTCAAAGCCATGTCAGACCTGTTCTGTTGGCCTAGAAAAGTTGGGGATTGGGCATCACTGAGGCTTGCACTGTATGCACAAGACAAGCATACTTGGCTTGTTAAAGTAGCAGAGCTTCCCAGTAATAATAATAGTAATAATAATCTTTTACTATTATTAATAATAATTATTACTAAAGCAGCTATTTGTAATGATTCAGTTTTTTATTTTATTTATTCAACAGCGTTGAAAATTGGAGCCTGCCTAATTAAAAAAAAAAAAAAGGAAATGAGATTCTAGTTAAAGCAGCAATATGGGGTTAACTTAAAAAAATGTTTTATTACAGGCTTGAAGCAGAGGGGTCTCCACAGCTGAACTGTTAATTTCCGATGCGGGGACCCCCTGCTTCCAGAGATACTTACCTCCGTAAGGGTGCCGGTATCCCTGCAGGCAGTGAAACTATGTTCTGTAATCTGATGGTCGCATTTAAATGTCCCGCCTCACACAGGATAATAGGAAGAAGGGACATCTGGTGCCGCTTCCTATTGGCCCATGTGACCTGGACCGTTAAACTCTGCAGAGATACCGGTACCCGCTACGGAGGTAAGTATCTCTGGAAGCAGGGGGTCCCCAGGGCTGAAATGAACACAGATCAGCTCTGGAGACCCCTGGCTTCAAACCTGTGGGCGGGCCTTCTCGTGTGGCGCTTCAGAGCTCTGGAACTACCTACCGTCAGAGCGCCGGTGTTTATTGATTTTTCCACTGTTTGGGGCTCGGGGTAAGACTTGTCGATTTCTTCTCGCTTTCCCTGCCTAACAAAACAATCGTATAACATTTTAATTAGTTTAACTGTAAAGTATAGTGATGCCCCCACAAATGATGAGGAATCAACGGACAGACGTGAAACGGAAACAGCTCGGTTAAAACAGACGTGTAAATGCTGGAGGGCTTGGTCTGCTGAAGGTGCATCTCTCAGGGGACACGATGACCTCACACAGGGAAGTAGTCACAAGAAATGAAACCGCTTCCAAGTTTCAGGTAACCTTGTGTACAAAATAGCATTAAAATATGAGGCAGCCCTGTATTTTGCTATAAACTGGCGCGGAGACGCTAAAATGACATGGTTCATATTATATATATTTTTTAAAATAAGAATATTCTACTTCAAAATAATGTTAGGAAATGCACCGTTTTGGCTCTTTAATCAGCCTATACTTTATCCTTCATTTGATTTTTTTAATTGATAAATTAGATCATAACCTGCACTTAGAATATTCTTCTCATTTTATTCCTTTGAATTACAGATAACATTGCTTTCCGTGATATATACTTTTTTGTGACCTTTTAAAATGTTTTTTTTTTTTACAATAACAATTGTAGCGTTGTAATTATGGTTGCATGTGATGAAACCATTTAAAATAGGAATAGAATAACTGTATATATACATGAGTGCACAGACATACACACTAATTTATATAGAATAGCAAAGTTGTGTTAATGTTTGCAAAACACAAATACGTCATTTTAGACACAGAGGGACCAGGGAAGGAGCAGATTATACTGCACTCTGTACTGGCTTTATAATTTAAGCTTTTAGCAAGACAATTCAAAATATAGGGTCATACTGCTTTCTAGCTACTTTATGTTTTACTGTATCAATATTTATCCAACTCCTGTTTACAGACATGTGTCTTCATCCCATAGCTGTACAAGCCCATTACGCTTACATGCATAATCCGATATACCCTATTTCCTCGATTCTAAGACGCCATCGATTCTAAGACGCACCCTTGATTTAATAAAAAAAAATGTGGGGAAAAAAACCCAGTATATTAAATGTGCAGATTGTTTTTTTTTTTTTAAACTAGCATACAGTAGCATACATTTATCTGCACTAGAGAGAGGCAGACACAGAATGGGGAGAAAGAGAGACAGTATCGGATGAGCAGAGAGAGAATGGATGGGGGGGAAGGAGAGAATGGGGGGGGAAGGAGGGATGGGGGAGAAGGGGATGGGGGAGAAGGGGATGGGGGGAGGGAGACAGTGGAGGGGAGGGAGACAGGGGGAGGGAGACAGGGGGAGGGAGACAGGGGGGGGAGACAGGGGAGGGAGACAGGGGAGGGAGACAGTGGAGGGGAGGGAGACAGTGGAGGGGAGGAGGGGAGGGAGACAGTGGAGGGGAGGGGGGGGAGGGAGACAGTGGAGGGGAGGGGGGGAGGGAGACAGTGGAGGGGAGGGAGACAGTGGAGGGGAGGAGGGGAGGGAGACAGTGGAGGGGAGGGGGGAGGGAGACAGTGGAGGGGAGGGGGGGAGGGAGACAGTGGAGGGGAGGGGGGGAGGGAGACAGTGGAGGGGAGGGGGGGAGGGAGACAGTGGAGGGGAGGGGGACACACACATACACACAGAGTGACAGAGAAACACACACATACACAAACACACACAGATTGACAGAGACACACAGAGAGAGAGCACATACACACACACACACACAGTGACAGAGACACACACACACACAGACACATACACACACACAGAGTGACAAAGACACACACACACACACACACACACACAGAGAGAATCACACAGAGAGACACATACACAGAGTGACAGAGAATCACACAGAGACACATACACACACACAGAGAGACACACACACACACACACACACACAGAGTGACAGAGACACACAGAGAGACACATACACACACACACACACACACACACACAGAGAGTGACAGAGACAAGGGAGAACTCGTGGGGCTGGCAGCCGAAGCTGTGAGTAGCAGGGGGGGGGGGGTTCATGGGGCTGGAAGCTGTGAGTAGCAGAGGAGGGGCGGAGGGTTCATGGGGCTGGAAGCTGTGAGTAGCAGACGAGGGGCGGAGGGTTCATGGGGCTGGAAGCTGTGAGTAGCAGAGGAGGGGCGGAGGGTTCATGGGGCTGGAAGCTGTGAGTAGCAGAGATGGGGCGGAGGGTTCATGGGGCTGGAAGCTGTGAGTAGCAGAGATGGGGCGGAGGGTTCATGGGGCTGGAAGCTGTGAGTAGCAGAGGGCTCGTGGGGCTGGAAGCTGTGAGTAGCAGAGGGCTCGTGGGGCTGGAAGCTGTGAGTAGTTGAGGGCTCGTGGGGCTGGATGCTGTGAGTAGCAGAGGGCTCGTGGGGCTGGAAGCTGTGAGTAGCAGAGGGCTCGTGGGGCTGGAAGCTGTGAGTAGCAATCAGGGGCGGTCAGCTCGTGGTGCCGCTACAGCCACACTGCTGTGGGTCGCAGAGGGGGGGCCAGCACTTCAAGCAACCAACATGAGACAAGGGGGAGAGCGGGCGGGGGGCCGTGGCTCAAGCAGCCGCTACCGCGCTTTTTGGTAAAACGCTGAAAGCTGCACGCCCTCCGTCTGCAGCGCCCCCAAGCAGGTTTTTTTTTTTTTTTTTAGTACATCGATTCTAAAACGCACCCCTATTTCAGAGATGTGAAATTGGGAAATAAAGTGCGTCTTAGAATCGAGGAAATACGGTATATATAAAACAAGGGCAGCAGGCACTCTGTAAACAACAATAAACTGATGCTTATCCCATATGCATAAATAGACAGCAGGTATTACCAGAAATTCATCCGGAAAGAAAAGACAGCACACATCCAGTTAGATATGACAATTATATTAAGGTCACATAAACCAAGGCACTACATGCAACGTTTCGGTCAGCTACGCGTGCATCCCTGAGGAAGGTCACATGTAGCTGAAATCCCATCCTCATTGCTTCAGCTTTGCATAGCCAGTAACCAACCCCACCCTGATGAGACCCATTAAGGTCAAAACAGCTGTCGGTGGGTGGGTTTACTGGCTATGCATCTTAACCCTGGCTGTGCTTAAAGCTGTGACCATACAGCAAGCTTACGCCTATAGGGAACCATGTTTAAAATTGTTTTGAAGCAAAAAGTGGCATGTGCTCATTTGCATGTCATTTCCCAGAATCTCTTGCTGCAGTGGAAGTGCTGTGTGCTGGTTGATAATGGTGAAAGGCCGGGTTGCAGACCTGCCTAAGACATGCAAATGAGCATATAGTTATATTTCCATTTGATATACACACACACACACACACACACTATATAGTGTGTATGTATATATATATATATATATATATATATATATATACAGTGTTCGACAAACCTATACATTTGCTCGCCCCGGGCGAGTGGATTTAACACCCGGGCGAGTAAATATTGGCCCAAGCAGCACACGTTTGGTACTAGGTGGCGAGTAGATTTGTTTGTGTGGCGAGTAGATTTTTTGGTGATTTGTCAACCACTGTATATATATATATATATATAATATATAATATATATATATATATATATATATATATATATATATATATATATATATATATATATATATATATGACATTTTTGAGCTATATGCATAAATAAGCACAGGCATTGCTGCAGTATTTCTTTTATGAATATATACCAAAGTAAAGTAAGCATACAGATTATAGCAAGTAATCAGTTTTATTGATTAGATTTAGGCAAATTATAGTTGAAGAAATTATGCATGTCTTGTATGAATGATTTCATTGTACAGTGTCCAACTGCAGATACGTTGTTATAGATTGAGAAGATACAGCACCAACCCACCCAATGGTGCTACAGCGGTTTCTCTAACTGATTCAGAACTTGGGTTTATGGCCAGATTTACTAAGCAGTGCTAAGCTGTAAGGCACTTTACTCCTCGTATGAAAGGTCCTTATACTGTACTATCACTAGGGATACAAAGTTCTGTTATTGATACAGACAACAAATGACCTAAACAAACCTGCATTCATTATCGGTCACTAACAATAATGTCTCTGCGGTGCCATGGCAAAATGTGCACTTACGCAATCAAACAATGATATGTAAACAGTATTTATTATACCGGTTACCACATAGCACTTACACTGCTTGGGCCGTGTGGTTTCTAGCTGCTTTTGCAACTGATCAGGATCCTGTCTGGATTCCTACTTTCCTCATCGGATCTGATGCTCCGATGTGAGGGAGCCTGTTTTGGGGGCCTATATTCAAGACATAATGGGAGAATGCAAAGTGACACTATTGAACACCATGCATTAGGCAGTAGTACTATAGCGCTGTCAAATCTTCTCCAGCGAGTAAGACGTTCTCCCATTGCGTGATACTGTAAATTCACTCTTCTTTTTATATACAGAACACCTACAAGCTCATATTGAACCCCAAAATACCCACAACATATATATAAGCATATAAGTTTCACAGAGAAGTGCTACTGAGCATGGCAATATATATTAAAACCAGAGACATAACATAAAACACAGACAAAGCTCAGTGCACATCCAGAAAAACTTATATACGGTACAGTGCCTAAATATACATGTATAAATAACTAATAAATAAAATGGTCTTTTAGTTTAACATATAGGCCAAATTGTTGTAAGCCCTTTAGCCAACTGCACGGCAGACCACTGTTCAAGGGTCCCTACACTAATTTGGATTCTTAATAACCTGTGCATTGCCAGGAAGATGTGTTTTATGTTATGTCTCTGCTCTTCTTTTTACCTCAGTGTCCTACACTTCACATGATAGATCTGCAGCACCCCCTCATTAGGGAACATGGGGCACGGAGAGCTAATTGCACCAAAAGGTTGTGAAACGCTGAGAAACAAATGCAAATTGTATTCCCTTTGTTTGGCTGCTGAGTAGATGGTGGTAAAATGGAGGGCGTTAAAGTGCTGTGTAACATCTTACATTATCCGCACTGATTAATACCTCGGGTCGTCTTTTTGGCCTTAAATCACACAAACTGACGAGCGTAATTTTTTTTGTCTAATTAAGTTTGTGGTTTATGAAAAGGAGCCAGTGTTGTCTACACACGCACCATAACAGTTCAATACGGGAGAAACGTAGAAGTTAGCCTGTGAATACGAAGTTGATAGACTAGCGAACAAGTTGACATAACTCACAATGGTTTGTTCATTAAACTGCGGTAGTGCCGATTTGGACCCTATCGCTTGGGAATCCCCATTGATTTTCCATGGGCGTCTTCTTGCGATAGTGCCCACCGTTCTAAAAGTATTACAGTCTGACAACTAACCCTCATAGAATTCAATTAACCGTTAATAGTGCAATAATCGATCTTTCTACCAAGATTGAGATGAATAGCAAGAAATCAGTCCAGCTCCAGGCAACTTTTGGTTTCTTGCTAAACTTTAGCCAGACCAATATTTTTCATCTTGTGGCATTGTAGTGGGGTGGGCAGAAGGGGGTAAGGTGTGAAACTGTAAATGTAAAGAACTGAAGGAACAGAGCAATTATTATTATTTTTTATTGTGAGGTTTTCCCCCCCTCCCTCTAACAATGCTGATAGATGCAGTGAACCACTGATGTAAAGCCGCTCTTTCCTTACCTTTTCATGTCCTATAGGAGCAGTAATGGCAATGCACTGGCTTTGTGTGCTTACAGGCCATCAATCTGCATAGGGCTGTAATTGGGGGAAATTGGTCAAACAAAAGGGAAAATGAAATCCCTTGCACTTTGCTTTAAGGTGAGTACAGGGCACATACCTTCCTGCGACCTTTCTCCCAAATGTCTTGTTTGTGAGCCTATCATGGTAGATTTTGACTTTCCAGCGCATGGTCCAACATGTGACCAATGTAAGGTCTGATTTTTCTATGTATGATGTCTGGACTTCTTTGCTTGTCTCAGTAATACTCCGTTATATGAGCTGTATCGTCCCTGAAGATGAGTACGTTGGTTGCAGGTTGTGATATAGTAGCCGGCAACAAATATTGCTCATTTTAGTAACGTTTTACCAAAGTAGGCAGCCCCTGTCATGAAAGGTTACAATTTAAAGGTGAGCCACATACAGTAGTTTCGAGAGTAGTGCAGTGGTTTCCAACCCTTTTTTTGGTTAAGGAACCCTAAGTGAAATTCTGAGGAACCCCAACCCTCTCTAATAGCAACTCTGTGATCAGATGCATTGTAAAGTCTTCTGTATTTGATACTGCACCGACACACTTTATTCGAGCAAATACCCAGTATGTACCTGGCAGATACCTGGAATGCGCCGCTCCTCACCTCTGACAAGCCCCGTTGCATTTGCCTTCCCAGCCTGGGTTCATGCCTGGCTGATGGGCGGCTGATCTGTTAAATGATAATGATTAGGATTTAATAGGCTGCAATGCTTCGCGTGTCTACCAGATGGCATAAATTCATGAATTGTAATGCAGTATATATATATGTACTGTGCAGTATTGCAGCCAGCGGGAATAAAATGCTTCAATCCCTGCCGGAAAATAACTCAATGCACTCGGGCAGAAAACAGTCACAAACCTCAAAACACCTGGGTATACCCGAATTCGTGGGACTAGCCGAGCTCGAATAAAGTGTGTCGCCAGTGTACAAGTTTCAAATAAATGCAGTGAACCCTTTAGGGATGCACGGGTAACCCAAGGGTTCCTAGGAACCCTGGTTGGAAAACTCTGCAGTAGGGTGATCTAATCTTTTCTAGTTTAGCATTTTACATGAAAAATGAAAGAAATGTCCCAAATATACTACATGGACAAAGAAACATTTCTAGTACAGTTTTTCTGTGGATGATAAGCTGTTATTTAATCATTTTTGGCTGTCCACTTATTCAGGTAAAAAACATTAATTGCTAAAAGCTGTTTTTTTTCCTCCAAAGAATCATATGGATATGTACACATTTATTCACATAATAAGGTATGTTTTTGTCTGAAATGGCCAATCGGCTCATAGTCGGCTTTGTAGAGAGCGTTGTAATAGAAGCGTCAGACGGAAATCTGCATTTGCTAAATGTATTATCTAGGTAGAAGGTATTCAACAAGAAGCCATATCTTTGAGTTGGATTATAAGGTCTGTACTTGATGTGGGTAACCGGTTCATCAAAGAAAATCAAGTCCCAATAATAAATGATAAATTCTTCCGTTAGGACCACTCCAATGTTATAGTGAGCAGCAATGAAGCACCCTAATAGGGCTAAGGGACTAGTACCTAGTGCTGACAAGCACAATAAACAGTACATAAAGTGTCCCATCCATAATAATATAGAGAGTAATAATATGCAAAGAAGACTCACTTTTTACTTCCAGATTTCTACAAAAGCGCAGTCCCATCGGGTAACCTTAGCAGCGTGCAATCCACCAGGCAGGTAAGTAGAGAGCAGGTAAACAAAGGCAGTGCACTGCCTAAAAATAGTGGAGGAGGCTCATGGTGGCAAAAAGGTTCCTTTATTAAATAAGGGGATCAAACATAACCCCTGGGTAACACAGTAAACGCACACCTACGCGTGTTTCGGGCCCGAAACGCGTAGGTGTGCGTTTACTGTGTTACCCAGGGGTTATGTTTGATCCCCTTATTTAATAAAGGAACCTTTTTGCCACCATGAGCCTCCTCCACTATTTTTAGGCAGTGCACTGCCTTTGTTTACCTGCTCTCTTGTACAATATTACAGCACAATTGATGCTAGTTGTTTCAAAGTGAGCTGCTGCATTTCACCTTTTTTCCCTTCTTCTTCCATGTGTAAGGGGGTAATTCAATATAGTTTGAAGCAACTGTTCAGGCTGTTATCGACTGAAGACGCCCATTGACAGTGCTGTCACTACAGTGGGAATTGTGGGCTGATAATGACCTAAACGGCCACTTCGGACTATGTGGAATGACCCCCAAGACTTAATCTCTACCAAGTGTTATAAACTGTAGCAGCATATGTACTTAAATATGACCCAGTTTGGTGCACAAAATGGTGCAGTGTCAAAACGAGTTTATATATATAGACCACAGTGAGTCCACACATTACTGAGGGCTAGTTGTTTGATCATCTTGGACAAGTTGCCTTCACTTTTTGTGCCTCAGATTGCAGTTACATTTGTGGCAGCTTCTGCTTTACAGTAACTTTCCATGTTGGGTCATTGTGAGAAACCAACTTGCCAGGTGTTCAATATTTCTCCAATTATCACATCATTGACCAATTAACACAATGGTAGCGATCAAATGTTGCCTTTTGTTGGCTGTTGGGGACTACTACACTAAATGAGGCTAGAGCAGGAGTGGCCAACTCCAGTCCTCAAGGGCCTCCAACAGGCCAGGTACTGGGATATCCCTGCATCAGCACAGGTGGCTTAATCAGTGGCTCGGTCATTCTGACTGACATACACCTGTGTTGACGCAGGGATATCCTTAAACCCTAAGCTGTTGGGGCCCCTTGAGAACTGGAGTTGGCCTCCCCGTGCTAGACAGTGATGCTTGCTTGCCACATGGCAGCTGCTTGTACCCATGTAACATGTTAGCAAGACTCCTATCTAACTGAACAATGCAGCCGTGTCAAAGTTACATGGATAAAGCGGAGTTGGACAGCTATTAGCTGAACTTTTATAAGAATCTCCAATAGAAATGATGCGCTTGATCTGTCGCATAACAACACGTCGGGAAAGGGGCAAATGGTTCTGAAGTATCTGATAATCTGATACCATTTTTTCATAGGAAGCTTTCACAATGAATGTGATCACAATGAAAAAGCAAAGGATTTGTGCGTAGGTGGGCTGCAGATGTCATTCAGAGAGCCATCCGGCGATGCATCTTTTGGGATCAATTGGAGATATTGAGCTGTTACTCCATGAAGTGAAATAGAAGCTGTCTTTCTCTCACCAATTTTCAATCCAACTGCTTAGGTGTGAGACTGCGTGGTAGGCTTTAAAACAGGGGTCTCAAACTCGGCCAGCTTTCACGGATATCCCTGCTTCAGCACAGGTGGCTCAAAGACAGAGCCACTGATTGAGCCACCTGTACTGAAGCAGGGATATCCATGAAAGCCGGCCTGCTGCAGGCCCGTGAGAACTGGAGTTTGAGATCCCTGCCATTGATCTTTAAACAACCGTTTACGGTTCACTTTAGCCGAGATGAGTCACCCATGTTTTTTTTTCCTAACACTTTTTGTGCCCCCATTGTTCACGGCATTCTTCCCATCCTCGCGGGAAGAGCAGAAGGATTAGCATTCTGTGTAAGGTTAAAAGTTCCCCATCCCCTGAGGGAGAAGGAAACCCAACTGTAACTGAAACTGCCACCCAGTGTGTGCCTCCTGCCTTCTCTGTTCTGCTCTGAAGACCTTTGAAAGCTAAATGCCATTTAACAGGCCTCAGGCTAAACTGGCACATGTAATCCTCCTCAAATATTAGTATATGTTGTGTGTGTGTGTGTGTGTTTTTGCTGAATGTTGTATTTGTTTTCACTGCGGGCGTGTGTCAGATAAGTGTCTTGAGCATTGTCGTGCTTTAAATCCAATGCAATGTTGTGATACAGTAACTTCTTGTGTAGTGTTAATATTCAGATGATATATACATGTAAAGGCAAATTGGGGGTTATCTATAGCAATCTGGCACATGCTACCAAATAAAAATACAAAGGGATATGGGGTTTAACCGTACGGGGAATAGAGTATTGGTTTTCTGCATACGACCATTTGATGGAGTACCCCAGCAAAGGTCCCTAACCTCCCAATCCCTGGAAGGCCGCTGTGTGAGGCAGAGACCATTCCGGCTGCGGAAAGCAAGCCCCATTGCCTGCACCTTGATGAGCGTTAGCTTCTCGTGTTTGCTTTTCTTTCCGTTCTTCTCCAGTTACATGGACATCGTTGGTGAGCTCATATACCAGTTGGCCTGTGGTCCTATAGACAAAGAGGGGCTGCGGGTTGAATTCTCGTGGTTTCCACTGAACCCCCTGGCTTTGTGATTTAGAAACCCAAAAAGGCATCTAATGCTTGTTAGGGACCTATGGCTACTGGAGTGTGGCCCAAGCAGTCTTATAATGGGCAATGGCCCCACTGGCTGCCGTGTGTCGATTACAACTGCAAGAAATTATTATTACTATCGTTTACTGGTGAGGCGCCAACATATTTTGAGGCGCGGTACAGAGAGGCATCAATTACATAAACAGACTGACGTAGAAATACAAATAAGGACAGACAAGCGCAAACACATGCAGAAAGTAATGAGGGCCCTGCTCCTGAGCGCTTACATTCTAGAACAGGGGGGCTAAACTTCAGTCCTCAAGCCCCCCATAACAGTTCAGGTTTTCAAAATAGCCCAGCTTCAGTACAGGTGGCTCAATCTGTCCCTGCTTCAGTACAGGTGGATCAATCTGATTGAGCCACCTGTGCTGTAGCAGGGACTGATTTGAACTACCTCTGCTGAAGCAGGGATATCCTGAAAACCTGACCTGTTGGGGGACACTTGAGGACTGAATTTCTGCACCACTGATCTAGAGCAGGGGTGCGCAAAGTGGGGTGTTGCCCCCCATGGGGGACGGGAGTTTTTCCAGTGGGGGCGCGGCCGTTACAAAGGTTCATGTTCGCCTCCCAAGGCATTTAAATTAAATGCCGGGGGACCGCGCAAGGCCTCTGCAGCTTCTCTTACCTGGTCTTCGGCGACATATCACCATGGTAACCCAGCATCAAATGACTCTGCACAACCTCATTTGACGCCGGGGGGCAGGGAGGGAGTGAGCAGGCAGGGGGACGCAGGGTCCAAACTTTGCGCACCCTTGATCTAGAGGATTACAACAAATATTATGTTCAATTGAGAAGTAAGAAGCAAAAGGAAATACAATTTAAGCTGCTGCCTGTTACTTTTTTTCTTTTCTAATCTTCAAAATTTGAAGATGATACAAATACTGACATTTAACCACTGAATGCGTTGAACCGAGTCTTATTAATGTCTTTATAGTGTAACTATAATGCAAGGGTATCTATTCTTTTAAAGCAGGCCTGCACAACTCGTAAAGTAAAAAGGGCCGAACTGCTCCAAGGAAAAAAAATTTGGGCCGCACGGGTAAAATCATCATCATCATCATCATCATCATCCTCCTCATCATCATCATCATCATCATCATCATCATCATCATCATCATCATCATCATCATCATCATCATCATCATCATCATCATCATCATCATCATCATCATCATCATCATCATCATCATCTCTCCTCCAGCACCTTTCATCATCATCCTCATATATCTCCCCCAGAACCCCTCATCATCATCATCCTCATATCTCCCCCAGAACCCCTCATCATCATCATCCTCATATCTCCCCCAGAACCCCTCATCATCATCATCCTCATATCTCCCCCAGAACCCCTCATCATCATCATCCTCATATCTCCCCCAGAACCCCTCACTATCAACCTTTGCGATACTCCCCATCTATCTCTCATACCCCCATCTCTCCCCCTCACCCACACACATAATACTCCCCCTCCAAATCAAACACACAATAACCCCCTGCAGACCACACACATCCCACCCCCCCTGCACCTCCCATCACTCTCCCCCCTGCACCTCACATCACTCTCCCCCTGCACCTCACATCACTCTCCCCCTGCACCTCACATCATTCTCCCCCCTGCACCTCACATCACTCTCCCCCCTGCACCTCACATCACTCTCCACCCCTGCACCTCACATCACTCTCCCCCCTGCACCACACATCACTCTCCCCCCCTGCACCTCACATCACTCTCCACCCCTGCACCTCACATCACTCTCCCCCCCTGCACCTCACATTACTCTCCCACCTGCACTTCACATCACTCTCCCCCCCCTGCACCTCACATTACTCTCCCCATGCACCTCACATTACTCTCCCCCCTGCACCTCACATCACTCTCCCCCCTGCACCTCACATCACTCTCCCCCCTGCACCTCACATCACTCTCCCCCCCTGCACCTCACATCACTCTCCCCCCCTGCACCTCACATCACTCTCCCCCCCTGCACCTCACATCACTCTCCCCCCTGCACCTCACATCACTCTCCCCCCCTGCACCTCACATCACTCTCCCCCCCTGCACCTCACATCACTCTCCCCCCCTACACATCACATCACTCTCCCCCCCTGCACCTCACATCACTCTCCCCCCCCCTGCGCCTCAAATCACTCTCCCCCCATGCGCCTCACATCACTTTCCCCTCCTACACCTCACAAGGAAAACAGAGTCGACCGCACGGGTAAAAAAGCATTTATTATTCAAAATAACACATTTATTTACGATGTTTACTTGAAACAAAATTAAAATACTTTCATTCAAATTAAATTAATTTGCCCATATCAGCAGCCCCCCACAGCCCCCCACAGCCCATGTCAGCATCCCCCCCCTCAGCATTCCCCCCTCCCATGTCAGCATCCCCGCTCCCCCCCCCATGTCAGCATCCCCCCTCCCCCCATGTCAGCATCCCCCCTCCCCCCCATGTCAGCATCCCCCCTCCCCCCATGTCAGCATCCCCCCTCCCATGTCAGCATCCCCCCTCCCATGTCAGCATCCCCCCCCTACAATGTCAGCATCCCCCTGAGGGTAGGAGGGGGGTTAGGGGAGAGCGTGCAGATTCACAGACACTGCTGCAGCACGCTCCTTTCCCTACCAGACAAGGGGGGGTAAAGGGGGGGGGGGGCAAAGGGAGCGCAAGGGGGGGGGGGCAAAGGGAGCACCAGGGGGGGGGAAGGGAGTGCTGCACCAGGGGGGGCAAAGGGAGTGCCAAGGGGGGGCAAGGAGGACAAAGGGAGAGCCAGGGGGGCAAAGGGAGAGCCAGGTGAGCAAAGGGAGAGCTAGGGGGGCAAAGGGAGAGCCATGGGGGCAAAGGGAGAGCTAGGGGGGCAAATGAAGCACCAGGGGGGCAAAGGGAGCGCCATGGGGGCAAGGAGGGCAAAGGGAACACCAGGGGGGCAAAGGGAGCGCCAGGGGGGCAAGGGAGCACCAGGGGGGGGCAAAGGGAGCAAGGAGGGCAAAGGGAACACCAGCGGTGGGGGGGTGGGGCGACACCGCGCAGCAGACTGAGGAGCCAGGAGCGGGAAGGCAGACACACACACTCACCGTGTGCTCTGCACAAAGCTGAAGCCCCACCCCCGGCTTCCTCTCTGCCTGCAACCAATCCCCTGGGGCCCGGCCGGCATTCTAAGCCCCGCCCCCCGCATAATCATTCATCCAATCCTATGCGGCCCTTCATCCAACCCCCCTTCCCCTCCCCCCCACACCCTCCGCTCCAGCAGCATACAGTATACATTCATTCATTCACTTACCGGCTGCCGCATCCTCCTCACCGCCGCCGTCCAGCATCTAAATACCGGGACCGGGGACAAAAACCAAGGGGGTCCGTCGCTAGTCGCACGGCGTGCCCCGTATGTTGTGCAGGCTTTTTTTAAAGGACCATTTCAAGCATCTAAACCCCCCAAAATAGGTATGAAGTAGGTAGTCTCGGGAGCTGAACCATGTTAATTTTAGCTCCGGGGACCCCAATTTCTACTGGTCCTCCAAGAATCTTAAATCTCCCATGGCCAGCGGGCCAATAGGAAGCTACGACAGGTCATATCGTGGCTTCCTATTGGCTGTTGTGTCTCCGGACATTTAAGCCTCCATATTGTTTATCCAGCCGCTGATGTTAGTTTTGGAGGGAAGTGTTTTGGAAAACGGGCTCCCGGGAGCTGGAATTAATGCGGTTCGGCTCCAGTGACCCACTTGCTTCATACTTGTGGGGATAAAAACAAAAACCCTCAGCTTAACTGACCTCTAAAAACTAATGGTAAATGCAGCCCTTAACATAGCACGGCCATGTCATTATTTGGCATCACCAAAAAGCTACTTTTACACTGTAGCAAAACAAAGCTGTAAGGTGCTCTAACATAGACCTGACCAATATAGGTTGTAACAATATAATGAAAAAATCAATCCATTCCCAGAGATATCCCACACTATAATGGACCATCTATAATCTGAAACATCACATCCACATTGCTTACGTGTTAATAAAGTTATTTTAAAGTTTTTTTCAATGTTCGTTAGAAATAATAATAAAGTTGTTGTTGATGTTCATAGACGCGCTGACGTCACCGCTCTACCCTGCGCGACGGGCGCCACTCGTGGCGCGCCCTATACACACGGCGCGCTGCTCGTGACGCAACCAAACGACGGGTTAGGGGTGAGGAAAGGCGGGAAAATGAACCTTTATAAGGTAAGAGATTTGATCAGAGTGTTATCACCTTGAGAAAGAGCGGAAGCTCAAAACGCGTTGGTGGGGGCCCTAGGGCTCATCCTTATTATCATGCTCTGATCCAATAAACCTTATTTTTATTGGGAACACACTCTCCAGCAATTTTTTTCCGGTAGTGCTCCATCTCTCCCTGCTGAACCTGTCTACTTTTACACTGTATATTGCTGGTGCTTGAGACATAGGGAGACGCATTGATTTTCTGAATTAAAGGAATTGTTCGTGAGCCTTGAACGGATATCTCACTTTTGAAAGTCTCCCACACCCCCCTCCCCAATCATGTTGAGGTGTTGGGGTGATGCAGCTGCTCTTTGGAAAGAACACAACAGCCCATAGATATACCTGTCTCTACACCAGGGTTGGCCAACTCAAGGGCCACCAACAGGGTCAGGTTTTAAGAATATCCCTGCTTCAGCACAGGTGGCTCAGTCAATGATTGAGCCATCTTTGCTGAAGCAGGGATATCCTTAAAACCTGACCTGTTGTTGGCCACCCCTGCACTATACTATGGTATCACTCCCAATATTTTGGATTGCGATGCATGGTTTCTGAGTTACTTTGTAGCACCTACTGTACTTGCTAAAACTCCAATTAATTGCAATTAGTCCATCTTTCTTTTGTAGATGATTTGGTAGATCTGTAAAAGAGGTTAGTGCATGTTGCATGACATCTTTCCTTTGATATAAAGTACATTTTAAATTAATAAAAAGGACATTCATCTGTCTGTAGCTGCTTCACTGCTTCTAAGCATTGTTTGACCTTCCAGTTTGACCTCTTGTCTCTATGTTGACTAGACACTTACTTAGTCTCAGAATCCTGTCTGAACAACACTGTGAACAACTGTGGAACCGCATGTTAACACCATTCAGAGAAGGTACCGCCCTAAAATAAAGTGTGCAGATCATTATTCTGTCATTAGGACAAACAAATATGATGGACTGGTGCTGTCGGATAACCACGCAGTCTGTATGAGATTATAACGTCTAATTAACCTGCTGTGG
This sequence comes from Ascaphus truei, assembly GCF_040206685.1. Taxonomy (NCBI): domain Eukaryota; kingdom Metazoa; phylum Chordata; class Amphibia; order Anura; family Ascaphidae; genus Ascaphus; species Ascaphus truei. The sequence goes on from NC_134483.1 coordinate 28,850,617, forward strand.
GACTGCTTCTTCATGTCAGGAAACCTCTGAGCTCCGTTTATTTTTCCTGACACAGAGAAGCAGTTTTACAGCGTATTGTTTATTTCCCCAGTGTACATTTTCAGGTGTTTGGTGTCCTTCAGTGTCGGGGGATTCCTTGCAGGAATACTTCTCCTTGCTAACATGCCAATGTGTTAATGATGCCTGTAAAAGCCTGGGTGCTGGTCACAAAGCCCGTATTTAACAGGAACCGTGGACAGGTGGAATCACCGGCTTTAGGAGACTGCAATCCCTTCAAATAATCCAGGATTTGTGTGGGGCAGTGGCAGTTATCATCAACATACTGTTCCATTATTACATTCCCCCAGTGTGCCTCGATTTCCCACCCAGGGAGCATCATAATGCACCCAATAATCAGCTGGAATATTGTGCCATCAAAGTTACGTGTGATACATTCAGGTCTATGTGGGCTGCATTGTTGTGTGTGACCTGGGTAGGGCTCTATTTTATCTTTGTTGTTCAGATATTGCAGATGTCACTTTTCTGTGCTGGTTGCTTATGCAGTCCGGTACCATTTGGGACCGTAACCAGGTGTTTTGTGCCATAATCTAGAAAGTGGCATCAAAGTTCATATTACTGATGCTTTCATTCTGACAGCATTACTTCTGGAATAACCAAAGGGACTCGCCGTGCACCATGTGTTGTTTAAATTGCTGTTCACGTCAATCCTACTTAACTGACACTGGAGGGGAATCACTAAGCCAGGGGTGCTCAAACTTGGGGGTTGGGGGGGTGCTAGATTATCATGTGGGGCATGGCGCTTACAGACGCCCCATGCTCTTCTCTGCAATGAAATGCCGGGGGAGCGGGCGAGGCCTCTGTAACTCTCTCATCTGCTCTCCGGTGACCGCCACGACAACGTGGCGTCAAATGGCAATGCACTGCCATGTAACCGTGACGTCATATGATGCCGCCCATGCCAGAGAGCAGGTAAGGACAGGGGCGCGAGCAGGGGGGCGCACACAAACGTTTGCACACCCCTGCACTAAGCAACAACGTGTGGCGTTGCCCATTATCCAGTGTTAACTGCTATTGACTTGAGTAGCAGTGAAAGCTGCATCAAGGTTAACATCAGTGCTGCGTGAATCTCCCTCACTGACTGATATTCAGTTGATAGTAGTTTTGAAATGATAGTTGGGCTTTACTGGTGTGGGTGGAATGGTTGGGACATAATGTGTCCTTTCTTATATTGTTTATGCACAGTTGCCCTTATTGACATATACATTGAAGAAAAAATAATAAATGCCATTGATTATTGTTTCAAGCTTCACATGTTCTGCTTCTGTACTGTAGATCCATACAGTAAATGTAGCATTGAACATCTAGCAATATTTAGTTGTAGTCTCTTGTTACTGCTGGTGGACTATTTGCTGGCAGAGCAATATTTGCTGGTTAAATTTGTTCGGAGGGTTGGTGTGATCACAAAGCTGCAATTGTTTTTCACAATGGTACTTTGCCAAATCAGCAGTCTAATCAGCGAGAAATAATGCTAGACTAGAAATTAACGTTGTTCTACTGCTACTGAACTGTCAACTATATCTCTGAATTGCATCATTTTTTCACGCTGCATTGAGTCCAGAAGGGTGAACATAATCTTACCATATGAAGTCAACAAAGTATGTTTGTGTGTAGGAGTCGCACAAGTATATACAAGTTGTATTTGAGTTTTTTTACAAGGTACAGCAGCCAATAGGTGAAGGCACCTTCTAAGATATCTGCAGCTCACTCTTGCAATTGCAGCAGTGTCATTATCTGTCGTTTAAAAGCAGTGTAGCTTTGTGTCCATACGTTTGTGATAACGGGTATATGGAGTTGCCCGTATACATGTATAGCAAACAAACATATCACCTGTGAGCACATTAACATGTCCCTCACTACCATCTCCCAGCATACAATGCTTACACTGCAGCTAGGGATTATGGGAAATGATATGCAGATGAGCACACCATGTCACCTTTAGCTTCAAATCCATTTTAACATGGACCACTACAAGCTTCAGCACAACCTGGGATACAGACGTGCATAGCCAGCAAAACCTACTCCTCATCAGTGTGAATGATATCAAACACTGGTACACTAAACATGTTATCTACATGTGCCACGCATCTTGGAAATGGTTACACGCTGTTCATGCACCGCCTGCTTTCTCCCATCACTACCTCTTTAGTTCCACCTCCACAATGACGCTCAGTCTTCCCTGTCAGGGGGTCACGCAGAACGAAAGCTAACAAGATGCAAAACATGGGAAATCCTATATTTTTTTTAAATAAATCCGTTCTGTAGTAGATAATAGTGACTGTCTTTTTTTATTCAACTCAATGCCATGTTTAAATTTTAAATCCTCCTTTTGATTCCATAGCAGGTTTTAGCCCACCTCCCAAGCAGTGCAAGTTCGTGGCAACACTTTCCTGTTTGGGATCATTTGTTGCAAATGGTTTGAGCTGTAAACTGTAATAATAGATAATGTTACTGTAGTTTATATAAGGATACATTGTAGTTGCTGAGTTACACTGCTTGAAGCAGCCATTATGTTAGTCACAATCAGGATTTTGACAGATTCATAACAGGAGCACCAAACGAATACCAGCTTAGGTAAAAATGTAGAATTATATATGGTCACATGCATTATATACAAAAACAATAAAATAGCTAAAGACAGACCCAATGCCTGGAGGTTTCAGTTTCCCTTGGGGGGGGGGAACCTGATACAATGTGGCAATGAAAATGCTTTGTGGATTCAAAAATGCATTACTTCCACTAGCGAGAAAGCCAGTACACAGTTGCTGTGCAGCTTAGCTGATGTTAATAGTTGTAGGATCAAGATTCCAGAATTGGAGAAAAAGATCAATAAGAAATGACCTCTGTTAAATAGTAGTTCTTATTTTAGGGGTACATTTAGAAATCTGTTGTTTGGGCACATGCAAAAAGACTCGAATGGCTCAGATGTAAGGTACGTTATCTGAATATTGAGAGTACAATGCACTATATTTGTATTCGTGTAATCTGCCGCACACAGTGGTTAGACTATTGGAGTCACAAAAACATTTTATGGGTGTTTACTAACCGATAACAGCTCGCAACGGCAGATCACTCGCTTATATTGACTCTGGAGGATTTGGATTCTCATTTTGGCCTGAACCAACAGCAGCGTGTGAGGCTGCCATCTTCCAAGCGTTGGGTCTCAATACCACCTTTTGCAACTGCAATATCTAAAACTGTTTGTTTTGTTTTTTACTGACTTTTATAAAGCGACAACTTTAAAGTTCTTACGCACTGAATTCTACATTTATGATGCATTAATTTTCCTGTGAATTGCATTAGATTTTTTTGGAGATTTGTCACAGATCTTCTGCCTGCCACAGAAAGATGCCCCCGGATTCCCCACAGCGCGACTTGCAGAATCGCGCCCGAACCAGCGAGACCTCCATTCACTTTGTTGGCAGATATCGCCGATTCGGGCGCGATACTGCAGATCGCACTGTAGTGACTCCAGTGCTTTGTGTGGGATTGTGTAGTACTATAAATCAATACTATGAAATCCACAGGAAGATTAGAAGTAAAAGGATAGATAATTATATAAAGATGTGCAATAGCTTTAAAAAAAAAAAAAAAAAACCCACACAAAAGACAGGTTCAATTATTCAAATAATTTCCATTTGGACTTCAGGAGTTTATCCTCCGACCTAAGCAATAAGTGAGTCTTTCTGGCTGCCTGCAGCATAGAATTATTGGAGACCTTCTGTCTTCCATACAGATGCTGGATTGTTGCTGTAATGGATAAGTAAGAGTAAGTAGCTGACAGCCTCTAAAAACGCCAGAGGCAATGCCTAGGGTGCCAACTTATTAGAAGTAAATATAGCCACAGTAAATGACATGTGAACAGGTGGTGGAAATACACGTCTATTTCAAAGGCCAAAGATGAAACCCATGGACCAGGGCCGTATCGGATCGGTGTTTATGTTGTCATTGTATTGTTATTTTTTATTTATAAAACAAATACATTGCGACTGGCCTCTCGTCTTCAAGTATGTCCCGGCCGCAACGTGAAGCTGACAGCATTACAATTTCCGGTTACATGAACAGGGTAGTCAAGCACAACAAAAGTAACTCAATCAAAAAGGGGATTTAATGACTGAAAGAGTCATAACCGCATCCAACGTTTCAGTGCAACATGCACCTTCACCCTGGTGATTGAGTTACTTTTGGTGTGCTTGGCTACCCTGTTCATTATATGCAAACTCTTGACCTGAGTCTTTGTGTCCTAGCACCCTCTTGCTATTTTCTCTTATGGCATTTAGACCCCTTCGGGGCATCCCAAGTTTATACAGTATACCTGGCTTTGTTAAATTTCCAGTTACAAACATGTTTATAATGGGAAACAGTCGACGTCTTCAGGGAACTTGGGAAGCACATTTATGGGACTCATTGGGTTGTGCTGCACAATATGTTGGGGCTTAATACATGGCGATGATAAGGATATTAATGGTATCTTGCTGTGTTGAACTTGCAATTACAACTTGTCTGATTGAGAAGTTCCACGTAGCGAAACTATATATATATATATATATATATAATATTTTATATATATTATATTTTATATATGTTATATTTTATATATATATATATATTATATTTTATATATATATGTTATATTTTATATGTATATATTATATTTTACATAATATATATATATAATATATTATATTTTATATACTGTAATATATATATAATATTATATTTTATATAATATAATAATTTAAACATTTTTTTTTTAAAGAAATGTATTTCTTTTTTCCAAACAGATTCATCTTATTTGTATCTGGTGAAAAATATAATATTACTTGTATGTTGCTTTTCTTGAGGACCTCTGGATTTAAGCATAAAGCTGTTTTCTGTTCATCTATTAGGCAGATCATGGCATCATAATTACTTTGCAAACACATGTCAAGCTTTGCTCTGTCTTTTAACACTGGCTTTGGTGCCTGACGGACAATCTTATCCCCCCGTCCTCATTAAAAGTAAATCAAACCTGCCCCAAATAATTGGTTTACCATGGAAATGCCCGACGGTTAAAAGACCTATACATGTCATCTGGCTTAGGCTGCGCTTATAGTGACAGCGACGCGACGTCGCGTCAAAACAAATGCATTGCCGCCGTCGCGTGCGCTTATAGTAAGCGCAACGTGACGGCGTGATCGTTGGAAGTCATCTCAATTTGATTTTTCCCGCAGCCTGACGTCGCCGGCGCTATAAGCGCAGTGTTACTCCTCTTTTTTTTCGAGACAGGACAGCCTCCTTTAAAGTAGGTTTTATACGAACATGAATATAGAGAGAGATGATACCAGCCATCCGATTCATGACTTTGTGTTGTATGAATAATTGCTCAGAGAGGTGTAGACATCATACTCAATGTCAGAACTCCTTTGAGTTCGTGCCAAAAATGTGATGTATCCTAATGTCTGATGTGTCTGTATATCTTGAATGTTTCAAAAGATTTCTTCTAGGGGAAACACATTTCAAGCTTTTTCCATTTTCTTTGCTTAGCACTTTGCAAGGAAACTATCATTTCTAATTAAACAAAATGTGTTTGTTACCAGATTCCTTCTGAATATACGATTACAAAGCCAGTATAACCAGCGTCACAATGATGAGACCCCAAAGGTCGTAAAGGGTGTCTGTGAGTAGGGTTACTGGCTCTACACTTCTATAACCCAAGCTGTGTAATACGGCAGTGCAAGCTGTGTAATACGGCAGGCATAAGCTCATAGGGGTCCATGTTAAAATGGGTAAGAGGCAAAAGGTGATACTGTGTGCTCATTTGCATTTCATTTCCCAGAATCCTTGGCTGCAGTGGGAGCGTATGCTAAGGCCCGGGCCATAGAAGTGTGGGGAGAGCGGAGGCGCGCTAACGCTGAGGCTCGCCTGCTTCAGTCAGCGCGATTGCACGGACTTGCAGGCGAGCCAGCGTGCGCGAAGGGAGCCGGGGGGGAGGTGGTTGGAGGCGGGGCAGTGACGTCGCTGGGCCAATCGCCCGCGACGCACTGACGTCAATGTCACGGCGCCGTGACGTTGATGCTGCTGAAGGCTGATTGGATGTTTTCAGCCGACAGCGCGCTGAAAAACAGCTTGGCTGTCGGCTGAAAACTCCAAAGCCTGAGCACGCCTGCGGACGCTCGTGTGAGCCCCCTCTCAAGGCATCCTCATTGAGGATGCAGGGGCTCAGCGCTGAGCATCCGCGCGGCCTGTCCTTCTATGGACGCAGCCTAAGACGGGGGCAAGCAAACTTTTTTTGTCTGCGCCCTCCCCCCATACATTTTCTTTGGCATCATCTGACGTCACAATGTCATGTGATGTTGCATTGCCTCTGTATGCGCTGCACCCCCCCCCCCCCTGCCAGAGACGTGTGAATGGGCTCACAAGGGATATTTTTGTTTGCTGTACACTGTACGGTGGAGGCTTTTTGTCACTTTTGTTTACCCACCATAGCTTCTATAATGTGTGGTTACATCTTTGGAATGGAAAGTGTAAGGGCGATAAACTCGTACACAATGAAATGCAGAAAATAAACACTTCAGATGACTTAAATAAGAAACTTTTGCCAGGCAATACCCTGCATGTGTACAGGTACATTAATACACTGATCGTTTTCTTTTTTGTTTTTAGAGATGCAGGGTGCTCAAAATTGCGTGTACCTTTTTATTTGTATAATATCAAAATGTTATTGAGAATGTGATAATTTAAGGGTTGCCGAACAGCAAGCACGTGCTTCACTACATTGTGAAAGTGAACAGAAAGACTTCCATACTTTCTCTGGCGCTCATGGGATAATAGTAATATTAGCATTGGAAAGCCTCAGCCGGGGTGGGATAGAGGAAATCTAGCACGAGAAGGTCACTTCTTTGGAAATAGAAGAACAAATATGTTCATGTTTTACCTCCTTGTTCCGGGTGAATTCCTGCTGTGATTGTGAAGTTCCGATATTTTTTATTAATGAAATAACTTCACTTGAGTTTTTTTGGGCTGAATAAAAATAAATGTATTCTCTGAACTGACTGGGTGAATTTTCTTCGATGCTTTCATATAAGGTTCCATGGGACGTTTTAACACCTACAGTATGGACATTTTCATATTAGGGTACAGATATACTCTTCTTAAATATATCTCTCTCTACTAATTGAGCAGATGCTATATAGTTGCAAAAGTTAAGTAAACTGCATATCTGCACTATTTGTTTCCTGTAAGGTTCTAATAAATACAACTATTATACATCAATGTCAATTCTCTTTTTCTCTTTTCTATGCATTTGCATATGTTCAATGTTGCCTTAGAGCAGGTGTGCGCAAACTTTTTGGCCTGCTCTTCCCCCCCCCCCCCCCCCGACCCCCATACCTTGTCTCTGGCGTTTTCTGACTTTACGACGCCATGTGAATGCTGCCGCGTTGCCAGAAGCCCCTGGAGACGAGGTAAGGGACTGGCATGGTCCCCCGGCATTTCATTTAAACGTTGTGGGGAAGAGCGCTGGGCCTCTGTAAGAACCGTGCCCCCCCCCCCGGAAAATGTTGCGCTCTCCCCCTGTTTGCACACCCCTGGTTTAGAGAGTAGAGTGTGCAATTTAGTATGGAGCTGAAATCTATAGGTCCTCTTACTGTATGTATGAAACTGTCTTAAGTATTCGCTGACGACTGCTGATGTGTTTATTCTTGTGAATATATGCATGTATACCTTTATTTGTATAGGGCCATCCACGTACATAGCGCGTTATAGCAGTAATACATAAGAAAATAATTAGAGACATTATGAGTATAAACATTTTAGACCTGACAGTCCCTGCCCCGAAGAGCTTACAATCAAAGTGGTAAGTGGGGAGAATTTACAGAAGGGTGTTCTGGTAAGTATGTCTGCAAGGGGTTATGGTAAATGGATATGAGGTGTATAGTATCAGGCAGCGGAGCTACCCATATGCTTTGTTAAAGAGGTGTGTTTTTTAAGATGGGCCTTAAAGGTGGTGAGAGAGGGTGCCAGTCAGATATTGAGGGGAAGGGTATCCCAGAGGCGTGGGGCAGTGAGGGAGAGGTTTAGGTGGTAGAGGGCTGAAGATAAAATGATGCCTTAGAAGAGTCAGAGCCTGCTTCAAAAACGGGGAAGAACTTGGACATTTATTTAGCAAAAAAGCGGTAAGCTTTTTCTTGCACTAAATTTAGACTCAAATGAAGGTGTATTTATATGTTGAGTAGTGTCCTTTTTGAAGCATGTGAAAATCATTGCTGCTAAATGTATTCTTGACTCCCATGGTTGTTAAGACATCTCTTTTCTTTGGAGAACGATCACAAAGGCTGCTTTGGAGTTTGTTTCCTTGAAGAGATCTTGTATTTGTCCTGTGTGAGCTCTCTCACCTTTGTGCCCCCAGTCTCTAGAGATGTCTCCATGGATACTTTCATGAGAACCGAGATGACAGCAGAAGGAGAACCGGTGTTTTCCGCCACTGGTACAAGGTAGCCTTTTGTTACTTTAGATTTTTAGCCCGGCAGACAATATCTTCTTTGACGAGAGTTAAAGGACTTTGGGCTTTGTGGAACTGGTAGCATAATATGTGAAGTATTTTGACCTAAGAATAACATACCATAAATTTATATTGATACCAAATGGCTGTTTCGAATAGTTTACCATTGGAAGTTAATGGGATTTTACTAATTTATATTAAAAGGGGTTAGGTATTTTGGAATATGTGAGTGATTACATATTTTTGATACTAATTTATGCTATATACTATGATCGCTATGTAAATAAATAAAAATAAATATGTGCTGTGTGGTACACAGACAGTCACAGCTTATCCTTCCCAAAGTATACTAGTTTTTTGGCAATTAGAGAGACAATCTAAGCAGGCCATTTTTAATTTGAGATCCCCCCTCTCCCCCCCAATCATTGGATTGAAGAAGGGGGTTTCTGGAGCTGAACCCTTTCATTTCAGCTCCGGGGACCCCCTGCTTCTGGAGATACTTGCTTCCGTAGGTTATGCCGGTAGCCGCGTGACTAGCAGGGTTCACAGAAAGCCAGCGTTTCAAAGCTTCCGAACCCTACAGGCCAATAGGAAGGCGTGATGTCATCAGGTGTGGCAGTAGCCAGCGGGGACCTGGCCTTTGTCCAATAACCATCAGAATATCGAATGCTCCAAATCTGCGTCCTGTTGCAATATACAATCACATAGTTATGAGATGCCACTTAGAAAGAACAATAATGACTCGGGGAGTGGGGTGAGGGTTTTGCAGTTTGTCTTTTAACTGTACATTGTGAAGGGCCATATTAGCTTCAGATAACACACACATCATTGTAATCCTTTGGGGGTAGCAAGACACACACACACACACACACACACACAGAACAAATTACAGAGCTATAGATAATACTTTATCTACTCCTCTGAACATTGGGGCAGAGGTCACATGCTCTTCTTGCCCCTCCACAAGAGCATTAAATCAGTGCATGCCAGCAAAAGTGTCTAGTGTGGCTGAAGAAAAGAAGCCCAGAATCCTCCCTGGAATGTACAAAGAATGTATCTTAGTTGCTATGGCCGTCCCAGTTTTTATGTCTCAGATCTCTGATCAAATACTTTGTGTGTGGCTGGGTGTTGTTTAAGTGTCTGCACTAAGCTTTGTTCTGTCCAGTGACTTATGACTGTTTATCAGGCAAGACAATAAATGGTGTCCTTTGCCTCCCCACTGGAGGAGGGAGGGGAGGCTGGACATGTTACCCTGTCTCTTAGAGTAGGAGGCTGGATACTTTGTCACACACGAGTGGTTGCAAGAGTGTCTTGGCCTTAGTGAATGATGTACTGCTAATAGGGGCACAAGTATTCATTATTCTGTAAACTGGGGTCTTCTGCTCAGACTATTTGTACATACCGTGCATCACCTTTTCTCCGTGTTAGCTTTGTGTGTTATTGATGGTGTGATAATAACAATAATGTAAACAGTAATACATGTATTACTACTGTGAAGCGCTATGTACATTAATGGCGCTATATAAATAAAGACAAACAATACAATAACTTTTTCATATCACGCTTTTCTCCCAATGGGACACAAAGCGCTTCACAATTGCAGTACAGTGCGTGGTACGCAGCACACATGATTATTAGAGACACAGTACAGTCCCTGCCCAGATGAGCTTACAACCTGTTTTTTGTGCCTGAGGCACAGGGAGATAAAGGGACTCGCACAAGGTCACAAGGAGCTGACACCGGGAATTGAACCAGGTTCTTCTGATTCAAACTCTAAATCGTTGGTATGAGTCAGGGCCACTCCTTCCCCTCCCGCTTCCATGTGCCTTTAACGCAGGAAATGCCCCAGGCTCTTACATATGGGGCGATATTGTTGGTATCTTGCCCGCTAAACTCTTTAAAAAATAAATAAAAAAACAGGTAAATTCAGGACTGTACTGGGCTCCCGGGAGAGCTCCAAACGCTTATATCTCAAACGGAAAACTGAAAAATGAAAATAAAAGCGGTGTCAGAAAAGGGAAGGAAGAGGTCTCCTCAAAGAAGTACAACAAATTGCACACAGAATGGTGCAGAGCAGAGTACACGCCTTAGACTAAGGCCCCGCTCCCAGAGTCAGCGCGCCCGCACTGCAGACAGGCGGGGCGCTGACAGACACAGACCGCGATATGCGGTCTGTAGGGAGCGGGAGGGGGAAGGGGGGGGCGTGGTTTGAGCGGAGGGACCCGCTACTCTCCCCCCCCTCCCTCCACGGGTTCGGTCTGCAGGAGGGAGCTGCTGCGTGCTGCTGGAAGGTAAGCAGCTCCCTCCCCCTTCCCCCACAAATGCCCTCCTCACACACGCTGACACTGAGACACACAGACACACACACACACACACACACACACACACCCTACCTTGTGTAGGAAGCTGTCTGACAGCTCCCACCCCCGCCGCTGATTGGCTCATCAGCGCACCACGTGACGCGTCGCCACTCAAGATCACAATTTTCTTGCATCCCCTGGCAGCTGACGCGTCACAGTGCGTAGTGAGCTGTGCAGCGAGGGGGGACTGGGACCGGCTAGGAAGGATTCCCCTGCTGGTGGGGAACGCTCACGCGGCCCGCCGAGCGCAGCGGGTCCCAGCCCTTAGGCCGCGGTCCCTGTCTGCTCTGTAGCACGGGGCCCGGCGGGGTGGCAGCGCGTGCACCGCGCTTCTCTGCGGTCTGTGACAGATGCAGGAGACTGCAATGGGGGGGGGAGTGGCGGAGTTTTTGCAGGGGTGTGGCCATGACCTCACACGGCTAGTTTGCCCTTATTGGCTTAACCACCCGTGGGGGGCGTGGCCACCCCTCCGTCGCAAGTTGTAAATTCAACTTGGATGTCTTTTGAAGAGCGCGGCAGCCAAATGTGCGTACTGGGCCCAGCCCCATTGAGGGGCGGTACTTGTTCGTGCGGCGTGCGCTGTAGAACGTACTAGGGATGGAGCCTTACAGGGAACAGTCCACGTCTCACAAATAGAGCCGTATAGAGAGTATAATGCAAACCTGATCGTTGCAACGCAGGAAATGCTGCTGGAGAGACGGACAGTTCTTATTCAGTCTCAGAGAGCTTCACTCTTTGAAATGAGTCATTTTAAATTAAAGGGGATATCCCTGTAATGACAAACTAATGCCGGTGGCACGTTTACACCCGGGGATTTGTTGTCTTAAAACTTATCTATACGCCCTTTTAAAATCCGTTTGTAAACCAGGACCCAGGTCCAGAGAGAGGTCCATTACTGATGGAAGAAGGCAGTACCCCAAGTCAGGGGGGCTCAACTCCATTCCTCAGGACAGCCCTCCCCACCCGGGTTTTAAGGATATCCCAGCTTCGGCACAGGTGGCTCAGTCAAAGACTGAGCCACTGATTAAGCCACCTGTGCCAAAGCAAGGACTGATTGGGCCACGTGTTCTGAAGCTGGGACCCATTGACCCACCTTTGCTGAAGCTGGGATATCCTTAACCTGTTGGGTGTTGAGGACTGGAGTTGATCCCCCCTGCCCTAAATGAACGCTCTTTATTAAGTGCTAACCGGGGTCGGCGGAGCTCAGTAACTCAGTGTCAAGTTCTCTTTTGAGCCTTAACGAGCCCTTATGCTACTATAACGGACACTGGTGCTGATGATATGCAAACGAGGTGAATACACAGAGCTATGTTATAGTCCACACAGGGATTTAACATGAAGTTAGGAGTGGTCCCAAGTTACTTTATATACCTCATCAAACACCCCTTTATACAACACGTGAAGAGACTCTCGTGGACAAAAATCGCCTCTGAGATACATAATAATGACTTCGCTTTTTCCTAATGGGAGCGTAAAGCGCTTCACAATGACAGTATAGTGCGCGGTATGCCGTGCGCAGGGCTTTTTACAGGCAGTCCCTGCCCCGTAGAGCTTACACTCTGTTTTTGGTGCCTGAAGCACAGGGAGACAAAGTGACTTCCCCGGGTTCCCCTGCTTCACACTCGTTATCAGAGTCAGTGTCTTTACTCACTGAGCCGCTCCTTCTACCCTGCAGGGATCATTCAAGTCATTTGAGTAAACGTTACATTTAAATATACTTTGCATAATTAGCTGTGTGGCTTGGTTTACACCTCAGGGAGCGTAATGTCCGTTAGTGATTTTGATAACAGACGTTACGAGCCCTGAGATAACGGGGCTTTAGGCCATAGTGAGCTGGGTATTGTGAGATCTAGGCTTTTTTTTCTGGCTGCTCCCTGTGTGTTAAACAAGAGCTTACACAGGCAAAATCTCCCCTCCCCCCCATCCTGAGAAGGACAGTGTGGGCAGGGGCTAAAAAGATCCTTTCATTAACACTTTCCTGTTAAAAGGCCTCTAAGAATTGCAATTTGTAATTATTTCCCCCAAAAATTAAACAACCCAACATGTCCCCAAAATTACACAGCCAAATCTTTGTTATTGGCATGGTTATATCCATTTATGGAAGCCAATTTAATTATTTCCGGTACGTTATTTTCTGTCTGGATATATGGGGTGAGAGTCCACCTTAAAAGCATCATATTCCCTTAGATCCTACTTTTCCGGGTTATTGATCGTTGGCATGTATGAGCCTTTCATAGACAAATGTTTTAAGAATTTCACATTTTGACACCTAATTAGCGGACTATTTTCATGTTATTACTTCGATGTTTCAAAATAGTTCTGCCTTTGCCATATAATTTTGACTTTGAAAATGTTACTTCTGTCCCTGTGGAACAACCTCCTTATCTATAACTGACTATTTCTTGAAGTTTCCTTATATAAATCTTATTGATTCCAACATTGTGACTTTGTAAAGCACACTGTAGAATAGCTTGTTTTGTTTTAATCAGTTCTGTAGTTATAGATAACACTGCATTTTTTAAACTCCTGATGCCACTTTTAATAACTTTTTTAATGTACAGATCATACTTTATTTGCTACAGCAACCATTTAGAAAGTCATATCCACTAACTTTTTCAAAACGGCCTCTGACAGACACCTTTTTGAGCACTACCCTTTGGCAACAAAGTATCACACACAGATATGTTGTTGTGTTTCAACCAGCAGACAGTCTATTCCTCTGAAAGCTGTAACAATGTGTTTCACTCAATATAATGTATATAATGTTACACATCAGCCGCAGCATTTCACAGACTGCAGCACAAAGTTAGAAGGCGGCCATTCTGTTGGGTTTTTGACAGATTTCTAAATGGAGCAGCAAACGATTGCCAACTTAGGTAAGAATGTAGAATTATATATATATATATATATATAAAAAATTACATCTTTTTACACAAGATTATGAAAATTCTTTGTAACTCTCCCACCCGCCCTCCCTCCCCCTAAAAAAAAATAAAATACATTATATAGACTTCCCGCAAAGATGGGTCCAGAATAATGTAGGGGGGGCACTAATCCTCCAATTGCATCGTGCTAAATACCTTTGTGGCGTGAGAACCCCACCTGCTCTATTTCGTGACCTCAATTAATAGCACCGGTTTTTTTTCTGCTGGCATAATGGGAACATTATCCATGTTTGATGTTTCTAAGAGGACTTTGTTCATGAAAGTGAACATTTGTGTGTGTTTTCAGGCTTCTTAATAATACTTTTCAAATAAATGATATCTCCCGTCCTAAATCTATGCAGGCAGACGATTAAAGCCGGTTTGAAAGTCTGCATGCCAAAGTGTGCCTTTAATTCAATAACTAGTCACAACAAAGGGAAGAAAGTGTTATAAAAATGGGCAGAAACTGGCTTTGCGTTTCGGCAGTAGATATATATAGGTGGTCATCTAGGACAGAAATGTTTTATATATGGGAAAAGCGATTCGTTTTCTCTGTAATGCACAAGGCTTTATTAGATGGTTAAATAACATTTAATGTACAGTTATTGGGGATGAGGGAACACTTTATATGTTCCCATTTGAAAGCACAGTGAACAAAGTGTCTGTAATTCAAGATGGTAGGTTATCTAAGAATAATAAATTGTGTTTTACAACCTCTTGGAGGCCTGTAACTGGGTAGACAATGAAAGGCAAATACCATAGGCTCATCAGGTTGAAGGCAGTAAAACATTTTGTCAGCACTTCCTAGAAAAGATCTTTGTTGCCCTTTGTTTTTGAGATACATGTGTGTATAGTAGCTTCATGTTTCTCTCATTTGACCCAAAACACCGTCTTTTTGTGCCTGGAGGACATTACTCTGTAGCTTTGATATTCGACAAATCTTATGTGTCTTCAGGGGTTTTTGTTGTTGAGAAGAAAAAAGCAGAACCAGTGCACTGCCAGGGAGTCAGGTGGTGGAAAAATATAAAAATCTATTTATTCAGTAACACTCAACAAACATGACCCCAATAGGGTGAAACAAAACTTCTACGCGTTTCGGACCATAGGGGTCCTTTATCAAGGAGTTTTTGTTGTTGTCCTGTCTGTGCTTTATTTTTGTTGTAAGGAGGATTCAGTAAAATAAAATAATTCTGTTATTTCCAAAAATTCTCTAGGCAAAATGAATGTATTATCATGTATATTTACATGACACACTGAATGTCAGCAAGAATCGCACGGGTCTGTTCACTTGTAATTATCGACCCTAAGCACTCCGGGATTCACCTGTCTGCTCAAATGGAGTAATACTTAACTTGTAATATTCACAACAAAACAGAAACACCAAATTGGACACTCATGGTGACTACACATTCAGGAGCTGGGTTACCTTTTTGTAAACCCATGATGAAGGGCTCGCAGACTCCAGGCACTTTGGAGTAACGTAATCTCCGAGAGCCCTATTGTCCGTTCTTTAGTTGAATGCATGAAACTTGGTTCTGGAAGTGGAACGCATGGTCAGGAGCAGCTCATGACGATACAGAAACAATTTAGATGGTCACTGTGCAGCATGATACAGGTGAAATGGACATTTTTTATTGCAGAGTGCTGAGACTGAGTTAATAACACAACATACTGAGGAAACATCATAACTCTGTGCCCAGGACATACGTGAAAACGAGAGTTAATTCTCAGTGTATTACTTCCTGGTATAACATTTTTATACAGTACATACTCGGTTGATAGTGGCTCAAGATGAGACCGAGGTTAACTCTGTTTTTGTATCAGTAAAAGTGTCCTAGATAAACATCTACGTATTTGATTGTATTCACCACCCTAGCAACAGGGCCGATGACAGCTCTCCGGCGCCCAGAACTACAATATTAGTCTGGAGCAGGGCCCTGGCTTGTTGGGAGGGGGGTATGAGGGACAGCTATCCCTGCTTACTGGTCAGGCACAACCGCCCAGGCGGCCGATAGCAGAAAATGAGCCCGACTCCTGGCTGGGCACAATTTACGGGTTTAGTCTCCTGGTCCCCCCCTCTGCCACCGGGCCCGGGGCAGTTGTTACCCTCTTTAAAACCCCTGCCTCGCAGTACAAATGGCAAAGAAACGCTGTTAAGCCAAACTGTAAAAAAAAAAAATCTGCAAGAATAAGCACATTAAAGTGAGTACGTGTTGTGTTTTGTTTTGTATGGAAATGCCTGTACTACATCTCCGTATATGTTACAACATGGGAAAGCAGTTTTGTTGACGTAACTATATTCTTGTATAAAACTCCACTGGGGGGGGGGAGGGGGGAGCGCTCGAAACTCAAAGTGTAAAAATAGCCCTGCATGTGGCACGTAATCCATGCACTGACGTCTCGTCTCTCATATGATACACAATTGAAAACGTAGAAAAGAATGTTTAATTCCACAGATTGTGCCCCCGATCAGTATCCTGTTACTTGTTTAATTTAACTTGTAACAGTTTCTTTTTTTTTTTTCCCTTAAAAGCACTGCAATGCCAAACTGTTGGGAGTAACCAACCATTCCCTTATTAGGAATGCAAATGGTTAGGGAGTGTCTTCTACTGAGGAGCTGGGCCCGTGCCAGAAGCTGTGTGCGGTTGAGGAAAGTTACAGCACTTCGGAAAGGAAAATCTTTGTTTTTCTGGTATAACGAGGGCTCCTTGCATTGCGTATTGGCCTCCTTAACACGCACGTGGTTCTGGGCAGTATTTTTATGTTAAAAAAGTCAAAGCAAAACAGGCACTCCAGAGGATTTGTGAGAAAATGAGAATAAAAGTTTAATTCAAAGGATTGATGCTTCTGACCTAATTTGGACCTATGTCAAGAATACTTTTTTTGGGGGGGGGGAGTCTGAAAGCCACGTGGCCGTGGGTTACAGAGCACCCGTGGCAGTTTCTACAGGTGTTTGGGGACGCTCCTATCTTGCCTTTCCAGTATTTGAATGTGGCCCCTCAGAGGTAGATAATGGGGCTACTTGCGCTTGTTTTTTAGTGTTGCAAATCTTCTCAAGCACTCATTGCCAGGACCACAAGAATTCTGTCTTGCCTATAATGACTTTCAATGCGTTTGGTAACATTGTATGTTGCCCCATGCTGCTTGGAATGCACTTGTGTACATAACACACCATCAACACACGTTTTATGTTAACAAGTAATTGCACTCCAACCTACTTTTAAAGGTATCTGTTATTTTATGTATAACAGTAGCTTTGTCCTGCTTTCACAGGTCTGGAAGTAACACGGTGTAACCCATGTCAAGGTGTTGTGACAATCTGGAGCTTGAAATGATATCAGGCTAAGGAGTTCTTCAATAAGTTGCTGTATTTTAAACATCTCTAGCTTTTTGACACCAAAACCACCCTAACAAAATCCATCTCTGGACCAGGCCTGTTATCGCTACTAGTGGTCTTTCTCCCTTCTTGCTTTGTGCATCTTAAGCCACAAACGAGACTGGCCTGTACACAACCACAAGCTAAAATGGCTCCATTTCCATTCCTTTCTTGATACCCTGCGGTGTGTGTAAATGGAAGCAGGGGTAGCAAATTGGTGAAACACCCTAGAGGCATATTCTTCTGCTTGCTGCATTAAGCAATGTGTGCTTCCGAACCTGGATGCACTGTTGGTTGTATAGAGTCTGCAGCCCATTCAGAGAGAGCTCTTTCTTCCTTCCTTTCTGTAGCATGACTGCAGGACTACCTTAAGGATAATCAGTCATCCACAAACCGTAAATATCCAAGAAGTATATGATTAAAAAAAACAGTTGTGGTCACAAATCTGTTCTCTCAATGACAACTTGATTGGAGGGTTCCTTGTTTTGTTAACTAGATACTTCAAATCCTTGCCCCTCCCCCCCCCTGTAGTCTATTAAAACTACCCTACTTGTCCTGGTCTGTGCTGATAAGTGGATTCTCTAAATCAGGGCTGGCCAACTCCAGGCCTCACGGGCCCACCAACAGGTCAGGTTTTCAGGATATCCCTGCTTCCGGGCAGGTGGCTCATTCAGTCCGTGCTTCAGCACAGCTGGCTCAATCAGTGGCACAGTCAAAGACTGTGCTGAAGCAGTCTTTGACTGTGCCACTGATTGAGCCACTTGTGCTGAAGCAGGGATATCCTTAAAACCTGACGTGTTGGTGGCCCTTGAAGACTGGCATTGGCCAGCCCTGCTCTAAATGAAATGTTTTTTTTTTTTTTTTTTTTGGTTTGGTTTCCCGAGTGATAATCCACATTTTGATGCAGCTAGTTAGACACAGCCATCCTTTCATGGAGGTGACCTGCAGAAAGAAGCGGGAGATGCTATGTTAGAGTTAATATACGACAGCCGAACAAGAAAGGTTGCTTTGTTTTTCATGCCATTGCATTCCTCATTAATGCTGCTCCGGCCCCTTTCCTTTTGTTTGGCCCTAACATTGCCAATTCTCCGGTCCGCGATAGAAGAATGAGTTTGCTGCCTCACACTTGCACTTAACTCCGTCTGGCTCCTTTTCCCACAGGAATGGAGGAGAGGCAATTCTGCAATATGTTGAAAGCCTTTGAGTGGCTAAAAGTGACAAAAACCCAACGGCACTGATATTTGGCGAAATATATATATATATTTTTAAACCACTAAATAAATGTAATGTAAATAAATTAGGATTTATTTTCCTCCTCTCTGGGTTATCGAGCTTGGTTTTATTGATTTGCTACATACACAATAGCATCCAGTATCCTGTTTACGGTTAGTGGGATATTGCTAGCTACAAGGCCACTCAGTTCTCAGAGTTAACAAAGAATATTGATTACAAAAATGCTTAAAAAAGGCTTTTCTCGGGCCCACTGTTAAAATGAATTTCTATGTCACAACGAGCAGATTAGTTATAAGTTGTATCATTTTGCTGGACTAACATTAGAGTTCTTCACAGATGAAATGATTAGTGCACAGCGTTTCCGAAATCTCGTAGGGTTGTTTCTTTGTGTATAGTGGACAAGAAACCTTTCAGGTCCAATAGGCTCTGTACAGTATGTTAGTCCGCTAAATGGTATCACAACCCACAATGAATATGCTCTTCTCCTGGACCAATGCGATAACTACACCGTAGTACTGTCACAATGACCATGCTTTTTATTACTAATGTTGTGTATGTATGTATGTATGTATGTATGTATATCTTTATTTATATGGTGCCAAAAGTGTACTCAAAGAATACAGTACAGGGAATCATAATAATACAATAAGCGCCGCACAATCAGACAATAGGAAAGGAAATCCCTGCCCCGGAGAGCTTACAATCTAAGGCTGGGGCCATAGAGGGGTGAGCAGTTCGGAGCCGCGCTGACGCTGAGGCTCGCCTGCTGAAATCTGCGCGATTTCATGCCCATGCAGGCGAGCAAGCGGGCACGATCGGGAGGCGGGGGGAGACTGAGGGAGGCGGGGCAGGGACGTCGCTGGGCCAATCGCCCGCGACGCATCGACGTCAACGTCATGGTGCCGATGTCACGGCGCCGTGACGTTGACGCTGCTCCGCGCTGATTGGATGTTTTTAGCTGAAAGCGCTCTGAAAAACAGCTTGGCTGTCGGCTGAAAAATCCAGCGCCTCAGCACGCCTGCGGACGCTCGCTTGAGCCCCCTCTCAAGGCATCCTCATTGAGGATGCAGGGGCTCAGCGCGGAGCGTCCGCACGGCTCAGCGCGGCCTGTCCTGCTATGGACTCGGCCTAAGTGGTATGATGGGAGACTTACAGAGACAGCAGGTGAGGGAATAAGTGTTGTAGATGGGAGTGCTTGGCCACAATGGTTGCTACGAGTGACTGTGGGTGTGGGACAGTAGCTCTGAGTGCAGGCTATTGGGATGACTGATTTGTGGGGCGAGTTTTAATGTTAGCCAGTAGATAGGTTACAATCATTAGCAGGTGAAGAGCGTAGCAGGGAGGTGTGGGTGAGAGAAGGTGTGTGTACAGTATGGCTGTGTTCAGGGTTAGGAGAGATATCCCCAGCAGCAGGAAGGAGTAGATAGGTGTGAATAGAGTATTTGTATGTCTATTCGTATGTCTACATATCTGGTTATCAGGGACACTTTTTTCTTCTTCTTTTTGTTTGCATTTGATTGTGTGTCTGTGTAATCAAATATATACCCACACAGACACACACACACACACATATATATATATATATATATAAAAATCTATTGATGCCTATACAGTAGGTATTTGTAGAAGCGTACAGACACAGACACACACACACGCACACATTTATTTTCAGTATGAGGCCCTGATTGAAAGTTGTGGTAAATAAAGTTGACAGACTATCAAAATCGTGGCCTCAGAAAGGGACAACTGTTTAGGCGAAGCCGGCCGATTCCAGAGGTGGGAAGGGACTTCTCTCCTTCCTCTGCCTGGCTATCCCTCATGATCTCGCAGAAATGTCTCCCTGCCCCCGCTCAACAAACTGCCCCCTTCACACTGAGCAGGTCGCCATCTCCATGCTCTGTCCGTCTAGGCCCCCACTCAGAACCCGTCACCCTCCTTAAAAATCCCCTCCCCGCTGCCAACAACCCGGGGCGCTCAACACTTGGTCGTGGGAAAGCGGACCTGGTCAGACTGAGGGTGTTGCCCTCTGCGTATCCTGGCATGCAGAGTCATGTCATCTATCAGATGTTTATTTACTGGACAAGTATGCAATAAATACATAGATTTTACTTTGGTCTTCCTTAGCAGCAATTATTTCTATTAGGGCTGCCCTACTTCCAAGGGTCAAAGTGTTCACCAGCAGTGCCACTATGCTACTTCGTAGCGTATGTATAGTGCAGTCATGCATAGAAGGGACACGTATATTAAGTATATCCCCATTACTCTTCTCATTGGTTCTCTGCCTCCCTTTTCTTTTCTGCACATTGTTGCCACCAATTTTTCGCTCCTATCTACTTGGACTCATCTGCAGTGCCCTGGGCTGCATTAAATCCCTCAGGAGCATCATCCAGCCTGGGAAGCCAGGTGGACGGCCCCAGTATAAAGGCTGTATGAAATTAAAGAATTATATATAATATATACCTTCCATTTTGTATTTTTACATTTGAACACCTCATTTATTCACTTAACATAAGAAAATGTCAATACACCTTTTCTGCTCCAGGATTCACCCACCATGTCCTGATCCATCAGACTGCATTCCCTTTCATTGGTGGGGGGTGGGAGAGAACCCATCTCCCATTAGGTGACAGCTGGATAACAGGGGATAGATGGAAAAGCGATGGAGTACAAAGAAATGTTACTATTCATTTGTTTGTTTGCTTTGGACCTGTTGGGTCTGTCCTAATCACGGGGCTTTTCATGGCTTTCTCTCCCTTTCTTTCTTCCTCTTCTCAAAAGAACCAAAGGGGGTCCCACAACCGAGCGTCTGGGAGAGTTAGTTTCCCATAGGGGCTGGATGCCCACTGGAAAGCCCTCTAACCGCCAAGAGGAAGAGCCATGGACATTATTAATCATGCAGAGTGTTAAAACGAGAGGGGAAGGGGGAGACGGAGCTGGGAGAGGATCTCAGAAAAGGGAGCCACTGAATGGAAGTGGAGGAATTTTCTGGCGTTGTGAACAGCGAGGGCTGCTGGACATCTGCCCAGATTCATAGAGAGGTAGAAAAGCTGGCTATACACTGAAAGAATGAATTGTAAAGGATGAACAGACCAAAAAAAAGGGAATTGTACGTTACGAGGATGGCTACAAATAAGCAAAGGATGCAAAAATAGAGCAATTTGATCATCTGCTGCATCCCGTCTTATTTGTGTCTGCTTAAAACAGTAGTTTATTTTGCATGCTATTGAGATGCAAATCAGCTGAGCTTAACCCTACGGTGCACAATGCCGCCCGATCTGCCACTCTCAGCATTTCTACTGAGAAATGAATTGTTGATTAACACTAATGCTGGTTGTACCTGGGGTTCAGTGGTGGATTATATGAAAAATAAAAAATTCAGGACACTTTTTTTTTTTATAAGACTATAAAGCCCCTATGAAAGCCCCTATTAAAATAAATCCGATATCACAGTTTACTATACGAGCTTGGGCCCAGATGAAAGGAAGGAGGAATAAATGTCACTTGTGCGATGAATACTTCTGATTGTTAATGGCTGTTGAAAGATGGATATTAAAGCTGCCAGATATCCAGGCGTACCCAGCAAGGTCCGGGTATGTGGACTTAAAAATGGTCTCAGTCCCCTACATTTAACCTATTAAAGATGCCGCTGCTCTTACCATAAACAAAGACGCCCCGGTGCACATCCAATGCCACACATTATTTAGTGCATTGCTATGGGTTTTTACTTATAAGTACGGGTCATTTAGTTCAATCCTCTGGCAAAACCTTTCAAGCCCGTAACCACATCAAGCTAAACCTTATCTGCAGGTCCTACTCCCTATTGTATACTGTGTCTTTTTGTATTTCTTCCATTTGGAAAGAGAAAGGAGGAAGCGACACAATAATATAGCCAATGCATGGGGTGCGTGACATGAGTTATGAGTATGAGTTACAGTGCCGTGAGAAAAAAAAAAATACATATATATCATCAGTGGTCGACAAATCACCAAAAAATCTACTCGCCAAATAGTACCAAACGTGTGCTGCTTGGGCCTATAGGAGCTCGCCACGATGTCAAATCCACTCGCCCGGGGCGTGCAAATGTATAGGTTTGTCGAACACTGTATATCATAAATGAATAGAGGATACCGTTCTGTGGCTAACTAAATGCTTTTAGTCTTGCCCACATTATTCTTTTAACATTATATATACTGTATATATATATATATATATAGTGGGTTTTACTCCTAGGAGGGACTTCCCCTTTAAGCAGCTCTTTTGCAGTGGAAAATCACAATGGTTATTTTAAAAAAAATTCCCAACTCCCCCAAAGCTTCTACTCACTGAAACAAAAGCACATTTCTCCTTGCCCACAATGCGCAGGGGCCCATATTTACATAGTGGTGCTATGCCGTAATGCCAATTTATGAACATATGAGCTATTTAAATGAATGGGCATGAAGTTTTCTTCCGGCGTCAGGTGTCTGCCATGGCACCGCTTAGAAAATATGGCCGGGAGTCTTACCAGGTCTGCAGCACTGCCTTCTACCACATCAATTAGAGCCATTATGTAGAGTTTTTGCAGTAGTTTTTCTCCAGAGAGGTATTGTATTGGGGAAAGTACCTGCAAATATTGGAGATCTCCAGATATAGTTTTAATATTTTCTGTTTCCAAGTGGCTTCTTGAATTAGTCCTACATGTATTATACAGGCATACCCCGCATTAACGTACGCAATGGGACCGGAGCATTTATGTAAAGCGAAAATGTACTTAAAGTGAAGCACTACCTGTTTTCACTTATCGATGCATGTACTGTACTGCAATCGCCATATACGTGCATAACTGGTGTAAATAACGCATTTCTAGCAGGCTCTATAGTCTCCCCGCTGGCGCACAGCTTCGGTACAGGTAGGGATCCGGTTTTGCTGTTCAGGACGTGCTGACAGGCGCATGCGTGAGCTGCCGTTTGCAGCGCGATATGTCCTTACTCGCAAGTGTACTTAAAGTGAGTGTCCTTAAACCGGGGTATGCCTGTATTGTGTCATATCTACTCTGATTGTTTCCTATTTACTTAGTTTAAAATGACTAAGTGGCCAATTGCTTGTAAAAAAAAATTAGATCGGCAGATGCTCGTATTCGGTATATGTTGGACTGCAGGATATGGATCTTTTACTGGTACTGTATAGTAAAAATACAGATTTGTTTCCTTTAACATTTTTTTTTCCTTTTTGTAGCTTTTCCCAACGATGTATAGAATACCTGCCTATCATAAGAAGTAATTCACTTATCCGTGTTTCAGTCCCATGCATGTGGGCTAATGTATTCCCCTTCTTTAGGGTTAAGGTTTATTTAAGTATGCAAAGGTTTAACGCTTGGTCACCAAGTTGAATTTGAATTGAATCCACTCCACAGCCATTGCAATTACATCTAGACCAGAGGTGGCCAAATCCAGTCTTCAAGGGCCACCGACAGGTCAGTTTTCAGGATATCCCAGCTTCAGCACAGGTGGCTCAATCAGGGGTTCAGTCTTTGGCTGACCCACCTGTGCTATAGCAGGGATATCAAACCCTGACCTGTTGGTGGCTCTTGAGGGCTGAAGTTGGCCCCGCCTGGACTAGACCAACATGTATCCTATACCTGTGCCTGCTCTCTGTAGTTCACCCCCTCATCTAAAGATGATAAAATAGTTCTGTCACTATGCAGCTATAAAGGAAGCACTATGACACATTGCAAAACCATATATTAGGAAATACTATATACAGGTTTCAACAATCGTTTCTTTTAACTATGCAGTTGAAAGATTGAGTTGCATATCCAGAGAATGGTGGCGGAGTCTTTGAAAAGTTTCTTTTATGGCAGGCGGGTGTCTCGTGATGTTGGGTTTCGGATTTGCTTACCTAAGCTGAACGTTCAAATAAAAGACATCTGGTTGATTCATGCATTCTGTTTAGACTAGTTACAGAGATGCAAGATATTATGGAAGCCAGGCCTGCTATCCCATTTCTCTTTTGACCGCATTTTATATTTTGTACCTAATCTCATCAGACAGTTTTTGGATTCACTCCAATGTGTCGCTTTTTACGTTCCAAATTTAAATTGGGAACCGTTTGAACGGGGTCGACGTGCTACCCATTCCCAGTGTAAAAGGGGAGATGGCTTTCAGGATATTTACATTGAGGGAATGATCTTTTTCTAGTTGACAATAAATTGACTTTGTCGTAAAACAGTGTAAGTTAAGTGAATATGATTAAGATTTTATGTCTATATTTAGTTGTATTGAATAATTATATTTTCTATTTACATTGGTTTATGAAAACCGCATCCATTCTTTGCAAATTATATACCGGCATACCCCGCATTAACGTACGCAATGGGACCGGAGCATGTATGTAAAGTGAAAATGTACTTAAAGTGAAGAACTACCTATTTTCCACTTATCAATGCATGTACCTTACTGCAATCGTCATATACGTGCATAACTGATGTAAATAACGCATTTGTAACAGGCTCTATAGTCTCCCCGCTTGCGCACAGCTTCGGTACAGGTAGGGAGACGGTATTGCTGTCCAGGACGTGCTGACAGGCGCATGCGGGAGCTGCTGTTTGCCTTTTGTCCTTACTCGCGAGTGTACTTAAAGTGAGTGTCCTTAAACCGGGATATGCCTGTAGACATTTCATGAACACATGAAAGTAGTTTAATACAGGATGAATACAAAATATCATGATGTGTTTTATAATGGTCAAAAGTGGTCCTTCTACAACACCAATATTTGACTAGGTTGCTAGGCACCTACAGAGGTACATTGAAGTTACCTCATTCACCCTAGCTGTTAACTTGTTCAATCTTCCTTGTGTATATGGAGTCATTTGGAGTTATTTGCTGCCAGTTGCTTCACAAACTTTAATTTGTTAATCATACTCAAAGTAAAGTATTCCTTAATTGGTCCACAGCTCTCTTGCTTGGGTGTGCCATATCTTATCAGTTCTTTGAATATTCAATATGAAAAAAACTTGACAATAAAGAATGTGATGTTGAAGACAAATTGAACATAAGACTTCTCGGCAAAGAGCTTACATACTAATTTAAATTGGTCGATATTTTGGCCAGAGTATTTACAACATTTTGACAAATGCAAGAATAAAGTAGCCAGGCTTTGTTCTGAGACACACAAAGTAATAATATTATTCCACAAAGTTTTATTTTGTCAGATTCACACACAACTGTCATTCTTTGTATCTTAAACCTTATGCCACAACGCGGGGGGTTCAGTTATTTACAAATTATCGCCACAATAAGGGTTATCCAGATATGTTTTCTATGTCAAATCAGTAGGACATTTTAATAAATAAAGCAGGTCCCAAAAAGTAAAATAAAATGTTTAAAGTATTTCCAAAAATGATCCACAAATGCCACTTCTGAGCACATTCACATGTCTCAACCCTGCCTTTCCCCATTATCTCTTTGCAGCCAGGGATTCTGGGTAATAACATGCAAATGCACACTCAGTGTCACCTTTTGCTTCTTGTCCTTTTTTACATGAACCCCTATGAGCTTCTGCCTGCTCTATTACACGGCTTTTCAGCACAGCCTGGGTTAAAGAAGTGCAGAGCCAGTAAACCTACTCACAGATGGCTATTTCAACCAATAATGATCCATAATTTATGTTCGGTGTGGCTGAGTATTGCAAAGTTCCGCACTTACAGGTTGTTGGATCCCATAATCTCTTTTGCTTCATGTAGTCAGACTGAGGGTCGGCCTGTGAAATCCATTTTTGATGCTGATTTGATTGTGCCCCTTATGTGTTCGTTGCTGAGAAGCCCTCATCTTGATTCACTCTCTCCCCATCCTTCCTTTCACCAATTAGTGTCCTTTGAAGGATTGGGTTACCTTGCCGTGGAAATAAATGAGCCTGCTGTGTGATATACCACAACTGCAACAGCCGATCCTATCATTTCCCCTGAAGGCTTGTTGCTGACTATGTTGAGTCATTTGTATTTATGACAGCTTGGGTGTGATTTAATGTGACCTTACTTTGATACAAAGCCATTTATAGCTCATAAATATTGGCAGCACATTGCTTCTCTCCATGCAAATGTAAAGGCAAAACTGCAGATGTAAGGGGCGGCCAACTCCCAGCAGGTCAAGTTTTCAGGATATCCCTGCTTCAGCACAGGTGGCTCAATCAGTCCCCACTTCAGCACAGATGGCTATGACTAAGCCACAGATTGAGCCACCTGTGCTGAAGCTGGGATAACCTTAAAACCTAATCTGTTAGTGGCCCTTGAGGACTGGAGATGAGCACCCCTGGATTAATGTGATGCTCTCTGAATACCCCAGGGGTTCTCAACTCCAGTCAAGACCCCCCCCCCCCCCCCAACAGGTGGGGTCTTCGACTGAGCCACCTTTGCTGAAGCAGGGATATCCTGTATATCTGACCTGTTGGTGGCCCTTGAGGACTGCAGTTGACCACCCCTGGCATCTGCATTACTGTGTTACACAAAGAGAAAGATAAATAAAGAATAGCTGGTGAGTAATGCAGTTGACGCATTAAAATGAAAGGAATAACACAATCTGCTAGACTCTCTTAGCTTTGAAATGAGCAAGTCATTGTTCACTATAAAGACTTAATGCACCCTATGGACACTTGTATGAATTGGCCCGAAGGGGTCTTACTGCTTAGTACCATCACCATTTGGTACATGAGTTCTTTAAAGCATTACAAGTGCCAATATTCTATAGCCGATGTTTGTTTCCCACACATTCGCTAATCTTTTAGTTGGAGATTGGGGGGGATATTCACTAAACTATAATAGTGCCGAACGGGTCACTATAGCACAGAAACTCCCGTTGACTAGATTGGGAGTTTATGAGCGATGGTGTCCCGATCTGCACTATTGCAGCTACATGAATAACCCCCCATGAGCCATATTTACTAAGCAGCGCTAAGCCGTAAGGGAATTAAATGACTGTAAGGAGCCCTGTGGCTTTGCACCTCGTGATATGGCATCTGTAGCTTCTGACCACTTATTCATTCTCATTCTCTTCTTTGCACGAGTAAGGTCAATCTTCACCTGACAATGTACAGAACAATGGAAATGTCTGCACACCTTCTAAAGAATTAGAGCAGCAATACAGGCATACCCCGCTTTAAGGACACTCACTTTAAGTACACTCGCGAGTAAGTACATTTCGCTCAATAGGCAAACGGCCGCTCGCGCATGCGCCTGTCAGCACGTCCTGAACAGCAATACCGGCTCCCTACCTGTACCGAAGCTGTGCGCAAGCGGGGAGACTATAGAGCCTGTTACACATGCGTTATTCACATCACTTATGCACGTATGTGACGATTGCAGTACAGTACATGCATCGATAAGTGGGAAAAAGGGAGTGCTTCACTTTAAGTACATTTTCACTTTACATACATGCTCCGGTCCCATTGCGTACGTTAATGCGGGGTATGCCTGTACTATATTACTCCCCTTTTTTATTGTCTTACTTTTTATATACAAAGCATGTGATAATGTGTATCATTCTATATTCTTGTCTAAGCTGGTAATAGTTTGTTGCTTTTGTTATAAATCTGTAAAAAATAATTACATTGTAAGTAGTGGTGTACCGAGTACTCGGAATTACCCGGTACCCGGCGTTACCCGGCCCATTTCCAGCTACCCGGACATTACCCGGAACCGGCCACTGAGAAGTGGGCTTGGCCGGGTAATACCCGTCGTCGGGTAATGTCAGGGCAGCTGGAAATAATGTTTCATACTTACCTTTCCGAAGACATCTAGGATCAGCAGCAGCAGTCCTGTCCAATAGGAATGCTGCATCTCCTGCTCCGGTCACGTGGTTCCCCGGCGTTTCACACAGACACTGCTTACCTGCTCCGGTGCTGTGGAAGTGATTCCTGCAGCTCCCCCGTCGGTTGAAGACACCTCTGATGCTGCCACCGTCACAGGACTGCTGCTGCTGCTGATACTAGATGTCGCCGCCACCCTGCAGGTAAGTGCCCGACCGGGTACAACCTTAAATTTTGGCCGGGTACCCGTTACCCGTTTTTTTTTTATTGAGGACCCGGTCCAACACAATTGTAAGCTCTTTGGAGCAGGGACTCCTCTTCCGAAATTTTACTTTTATGTCCGAAGCACTTATTCCCATGGCCTGTTATTTTATTATTTGTTATTTATATGATTGTCACGTGTATTACTGTTGTAAAGCGCTATGTATATTAATGGCGCTATATAAATAAAGAAATCCCTCTCCTGGCTTCCTATCAAATCCCGCATCTCACACTCAATTCTCCTCACTTTTAAAGCTTTACACTCTTCTGCTCCTCCTTATATCTCATCCCTAATTTCTCGCTATGCACCATCCCGACTCTTGCGTTCTGCTCAAGGATGTCTTTGTATTTAGACCCCCTTTTGTATTTAAAGCCCTCTCCCACCTTAAACCTTTCTCACTGACTGCCCCACACCTCTGGAATGCCCTTCCCCTCAATACCCGACTAGCACCCTCTCTACCCACCTAAGACACACTTGCTTAAAGAAGCATATGAGTAGCTCCGTGGCTAACACTATACACATGATACATAAACCGTGGCCCCTGCAGACGCACTTACTGTACCAGAATGCCCTCCTACTGTCTCTGTATGTTCTTCCTACCTACCAATTAGATTGTAAGCTCTTCAGAGCAAGGACTCCTTTTCCTAAATGTCACTTTTATGTCTGAAGCACTTATTTACATGATCTGTTATTTGTATTTTTTGTTATTTATATGATTGTCACGTGTATTACTACTGTAAAGCGCTATGTACATTAAAGGCGCTATATAAATAAAGACATACACTACAATACAAAATCCCGATTGTGTGCCTTACATAATGGCCGCCTTTCTGTTTCAATCAATCCTTCACTCAGTGTACTGCTGCGGCCGAGTTTATTCGAGCATTTGCCCGTTCTCGGCCGCAGCAGTAACCTGGCGCGCCAGAGGGTGCCAGGTGCGCGCCGAAGACACGGAGGAGCGCCCTCCGATCGGGGCTTTCTCCCTCCCGCTGCCGGGTCCCCCGGAACCCCCTGCCGCCGTCCCCCACATCGCGGGACACCTGGGCTCCCTCGGGGAGCCCTGGACGCGCGTGCAGGGGGCGCAGGCACCCGATGACACGTGACCGCATGTCGATGACGCGCGGCACGCCGAGGGAGTGCGGCTAGCATGCCGGGGCATCCCCAGGCTTGCGGAGCTAGCCGCACTCAAATAAAATGTGCCGCCTCTGTAACTCAGCAGCTATAATGTATTCTTATATTACTAAGGTAACATGATCTATTGTTACAGATTGGTGCTCAAACTGCTGGGAATAATGGCAACAAATGATCCCAAACAGGAAAGTGTTGCAAAGATCTTGCACCGCTTGGTAGGTGGCCTAAAACCTTCTATAGAAATCAAAGGCGGCTTTAAAACTCATTAAAAATTGCATTAACAGTTGAATAAAAAAAACAGTCACTATTATCTAATACTACAGAACTGATTTATTTAAAAAAAAAAACATAAGATTTTCCGTTTTGCTTCTTTGACACCCCTTTATAGTATATTGAAACCATCTAAATTGCGTACTGAAAACTTTTCTTTTTAAGAAAATAGACACAAATATATTATATACTCCAAATAATTCCCTTAAATATAGCACTAAAATTCACATTATTATTAATTTGTCAATATTCTTTATTTCCCAAATACTTTTACTTTCCCGATGCTGGTCTCTTACAATGTGAGATGTTGGAATTATTTGGTGAAAGGTTGTTTTTTTTCTTCTTCTTCTTCCAGTTGAATAAATGAGTTGCTAATGACTTTTTTGATATTGTACAAAAGGAGATGTATCTGATACCAGCAGATGAATCCGATTTGATTTGTACTCCTCCAGGATGTCGGTGGAATCAGCTGCTCCCTCCTCTCCGCACACATCAAAGACTATTCAGCTATGTCTGTGTTTTCAATTAGACTGAAATCATTATTATTTCAAACATTTTGTCCTGTATGGTCGTGTTCTGTTTTTTTGTGTTGTTTTTTTTTTTTCGGAGGCAAAGTTAATTTGTCACGTTGTGAGCTTATGGAAGGTACTCTTCTCGTCTTTGATGGACTTTCCCAATGTGCACGCTGCGAGATTAGATGTTTGATTTGCTTCATTTTGCCTCTAACCAAACAGCATTTACAACAAATATTCACAGCAAACTCTTAAGTTGGAACTTGCGCTGCCCCCATCTACACATTGCAAAGATTATTCAGCATCTCCCAGTCAAGTTGTATCAATTCATTATGACTGGTGGTAATGTTTAATGCATTCCATCGTGTGGAATTGGCTCTTGCCTGGGAAGCTCGATAGAATTGTTTTTGAGCGTTATCTAGTTCGCTGGGAACAGATGAGCGAAGGATTATATTTCACCACAGATCCGATCAAAGGTCGTTGCATGAATTAGACAGCTGTATACATTCAATTCCGCATACTATCCACTAAAAGTGTTACCAACAGGGTAACTGATAGCGATGTTGTCAATTAGTTTGTGCTAGTGTTTTGTTACAAATTATACGGATACTGCTGATCACTCAGCCGGAGATAATAGTTGTTTGACCGACTGACAATTGTAAGGGCCGATCAATTGTTAAAAGAAAAGCAAAAAATATATAATCTTGAAAGGTTTTGGAGCCGGAGAGCAGAGAAGAATGACTTCCTGGTAACATGTTGGGCTTTGGGAATAATCCTGTTCCCATATAGAAACTAAACCATGACAAATGCCTGTTATTTTATACAAATCCAATATACATTTGACCTATTATCGACGTCGCTGTAGATCAGGGTGGCCAACTCTAATCCTCAATGGCCACCAACAAATCCGGTTCTAAGGCTATCCCTCAGTGTGAGCCACCTGTGCTGAAGCAGGGATACCCTTAAACCCTGACATTTGTATGGCCCTGGTGGACTGGAGTTGGCCACCCCTGTTGTAAATGAAATGAAACTGCTATTTAAAGTTCTGACTTTTTCAGAGGAAATATAAAGATCGTGGCTCTTAAAAATAGAAACAAGGAATCCCCCTGTTGTTAACGGGCTTTAGCTGAATATTCACAGATTTGCTGTTTTTATTCAATAGGTATGGTGCTGAAAACAAGGGCACTACCTGTGCAGCGGGGAGCCTGGTTCTGCTCCTAGAGACCGCGGGGACGTCACTTTCATCTCTCTGTGCCCCAGGCCCCCAAATTGGGGTTGTAAGCTTATAGCATCTGAAAAATGTTACGCGCAGTCGGGCCTAACTTCTGCAATGACCGGGCCCCTCCTGCCCATACTGAAGTGGGTGTGCTACCCCCTGCTTTACATACAGCTGGGCCTCTACCCCCCCCCCCCTCATGCATGGCAGGCTGCCAGCACCATCCTATCCTGTTTAATAACCCAGGGCCCAGGTCCCGACTTTAGTTTCCCCCGGCAAGGCTGTTGACGTGCCTGCATGTTAAATGCATTTGAGTACATACAGATTATATAGGAAACAATACACTTGCTGAGACAATAGTATAACATGTGGACATAGCAAGCGAGTAAAAATAGTCACTTCATAGTCAATTATTATAATCTTCATGCAGCGACCATGGCCCCCTGCAGACACACTTACCAGAACACCCTCCTACTGTCTCGATACGTTCTTCCTACTTACCACTTAGATTGTAAGCTCCTTGGGGCAGGAACCCCCTTTCCTAATGTTACATTTATGTCTGAAGCGCTTATTGCCATTATGTGCTATTTATATTATTATGTCACATTTATTACTGCTGTGACGCGCGATGTACATAGCTGGGGAGATATAAATAAAGATATACTGTGCATACAGACATCGAGTAATCATACCAATTGCTGCTATGTGTTTGTGATATATATTTCTGAGTGGATACGGAAAAAGTGTGCGGTGACCTGATGTAAATTCCTAATCTGTGGTGATAACAAGAACATTGATTACAGCTATTCAGAGCCTCTTTTCCTCGCCCCTCTCTCCCCGCTCTCTCCTCCCTCTCTTTCCCTGTCTCTCTCCCCCTCTCTCTTTTTCTCTCTCTCCCCCTCTCTGTCTTCCTCTCCCTCTCCTTTTCTTTTTCTCTCTCCTCCCTCCCACTCTCTTCCTCACTCTCTTTCCCTCTTTCTCTCTCTCTCTCTCTCTCTCTCTCTCTCTCTCTCTCTCTCTCTCTCTCTCTCTCTCTCTCTCTCTCTCTCTCTCTCTCTCTCTCTCCCTCTCTCCCTCTCTCCCTCTCTCCCTCTCTCCCACTCTCCCACTCTCCCACTCTCCCACTCTCCCACTCTCCCACTCTCCCACTCTCCCACTCTCCCACTCTCCCACTCTCCCACTCTCCCACTCTCCCACTCTCCCTCTCTCCCTCTCTCCCTCTCTCCCTCTCTCCCACTCTCCCACTCTCCCACTCTCCCACTCTCCCACTCTCCCACTCTCCCACTCTCCCACTCTCCCACTCTCCCACTCTCCCACTCTCCCTCTCTCCCTCTCCCTCTCTCTCTCTCTCTCTCTCCCTCTCTCCCTTTCCCCAAATATAAACCTATATGTTGTTTTCACTATCCCATAGCCCTTCCATTTGTTCACACCAGTTTAGCCATTTACAGATTGTTAGGGCCATTTCCACAGCTTTAACCGCAGGCTCCAATCAAATCTGCTGCCTGGATCCAAGAGAGACAAGTGAATCGGTTTATGAATGGTTTAGCCAGGATAACAGCTGCACTGGAACAACGACTTCACACACGTATCATACAGACTGAGGATCATGGTATCTGGCAAACGAGCTGATGGTCTGATAATTTGTAAGACGAGACGAGTAACACTTTGTTTCTCACATAATATAGGATGTGGGGTGTTTTGTGTGTGGATAGTGATAACAGCTACTGTAGCATTGGTGAAACACCAGCACAAATCACTTGGTTGGACTACATTGAGTTTAAGGTAATAGCCCAGGGTTTGCCAGCTTCAGTATTCAAGGGACACCACCAGGTTAGGTGTTCGGAATATCCCTGCTTCAGCACCGGTGGTGCAGCCGAAGAATGAGCCACTGATTGAGCCATCTGTGCTGAAGCAAGGGTATCCCAAACACCTCACCTGTTGGTGGCCCTTGAGGACTGGAGTTGGCCACCCCTGTAATAGACTAACGGCGTGTATATTTCTGTGTTTTTAAATCTTGCTTTGTTTTATCGTAAATCTTTCAAAAAGCAGTTCCAGCTATAAAAACGCCACTAGCATTGTGTGGGGAGGCTGGTGATACTGAATAATTGAAAGGAAAATAGAGTCCAGTGTGTTGGCTTGTGGTCTGCGCAGAAAAACAACACACCAAAAAAGAGTAACTCGACTGTAATGTGTTTTTTTTAGGAAGGAAAATGAAATTATTTGGTTACTGTGCAAGATGACCCCAAATACAGGGCAGGAAAACCACAAGGAACAATTTCGGTAAACTCCCACTCACAAAAATACAGGGCTCATGTTCCAGTAAAGTGAACAGCTGCCCTTAAGCTCTTGCATATGAAAGTGAAAGTCTTGAAAAGAAAACCTTTAGAAGCAGAAGTAAAGGAGGGTGCTGTACAAGTACTTTGTGAAATCCGTTACATACATACATACATACATTCATACTTACATACATACATACATACATACATACATACATACATACATACATACATACATATATACATACTTACATACATACATACATACATACTTGCATACATATATACATATATACATACTTACATACATACATACATAAAACGGAAATAGCCGTGTTAGTCCAGTTGCAATAGTGCAGAATTAATGAGTTCTTCAGTATTAGAGAACTCTCGAAAGCTTGTCCTATGACAAATTGTTAGTCCAAATAAAAAAGGTATCACCTAATACTGAAGAACGTATTTATTCATACACACACACATACATACATACATACATACATACATACATACATATATATATGTATACATGTGCATAATGTTGACATGTAAAAACCTGGGGGGAACATCACGCTCTAACCCCCTACTTCCAC
Organism: Ascaphus truei; assembly: GCF_040206685.1. Classification (NCBI taxonomy): domain Eukaryota; kingdom Metazoa; phylum Chordata; class Amphibia; order Anura; family Ascaphidae; genus Ascaphus; species Ascaphus truei. The sequence continues at coordinate 28,885,083 of NC_134483.1, forward strand.
CCTCCATGTCTCGTAGCCTATTTCACCATTTTTAGCAGTACTTGGAACCCTGTCTTGTGTTTAGATTTTAATCAGAAAAATCCACAGATGTTTTGAGAGTTCTGCATATTCTGATTGTTGTGTTGTGGGGTTTTTGAACGTTATAAGCTGATGCGAATAAGCAGCAATAGAGACCTATTTAATACTGGACATCCACTGTCCAGCAAAATGTGTGGTAATGAGGCTACACCAGGGTGGGCAACTCCAGTCCTCAAGGGCAACCAACAGGTCAGGTTTTCAGGATATCCCTGCTTCAGCACAGGTGGTGCAGTTGAAGACTGTTGGTGGCCCTTGAAGACTGGAGTTTTCCAGTGATGGTATTCTGGTTTTAGTGCACGTTTACACTCTCAATACAGTAAGTAGCTTTAAAGATTTCAATTCTGCGGATCACACATTCAATGACAATGTAGATCTTATTGTTCACTATAGCTGCAGTTTATGTATGAACAAGAACATGCTCCATAGAGTTTGGATGCATAGCGTATGTCTTGGATGCATAGCGTATGCCTTGGATGCATAGCGTATGCCTTGGATGCATAGCGTATGCCTTGGATGCATAGCGTATGCCTTGGATGCATAGCGTATGCCTTGGATGCATAGGGTATGCCTTGGATGCATAGGGTATGCCTTGGATGCATAGCGTATGCCTTGGATGCATAGCGTATGCCTTGGATGCATAGGGTATGCCTTGGATGCATAGCGTATGCCTTGGATGCATAGGTTATGCCTTGGATGCATAGCGTATGCCTTGGATGCATAGGGTATGCCTTGGATGCATAGGGTATGCCTTGGATGCATAGGGTATGCTTTGGATGCATAGTGTATGCCTTGGATGCATAGGGTATGCCTTGGATGCGTAGCGTATGCCTTGGATGCGTAGCGTATGCTTTGGATGCGTAGCGTATGCCTTGGATGCATAGCGTATGCCTTGGATGCATAGCGTATGCCTTGGATGCATAGCGTATGCCTTGGATGCATAGGGTATGCTTTGTTCAGCGGATTGTTGTATTATTTCCTAGAATACAAGACTTCAATTGGTTGGCTTTCTGGTAATGGCTAAGACTTTGTAGTCTTTTATTTATATTTGTATTTTACTTATATTTTTGTTTTAAGTTAGGACTTTTAGGAGCTAAAACAAATTCTGCAGTCTTCGTCACTGCTGTTTACTGACATTAACACGGACGTATATTCAGGTTAGGGCATGTGTACAGTATGAATAACACAAATATACAAGTAAATCATTTCTTTTTAAGCCTCAAGTTAAAAAACGAAGACTATGCAGGGACTATACAATTAATACAGACATACGACACCCCAACTCTATCACAGTACTTCTTTTAGACCAGGGGCGGCCAACTCCAGTCCTCAAGGGCCACCAACAGGTCAGGTTTTCAGGATATCCCTTCTTCAGCACGTTTTGGACTGAGCCACTGATTGAGCCAACTGTGCTGAAGCAGGGATATCCTGAAAACCTGACCTGTTGGTGGCCCGTAATGACTGGAGTGAGCCACCCCTGATCTAGGCAATATGCCTTTGTATATTATCCTAATGGAGAAAGCTTTGGTCCAACAAATTACGTTTTATACACAGAATTATGTTTTTACATACCGTGGTGAATATGTTTACATAGTTGTGTAAAGAAAGTCTTGCTACCAAGTCGTGAAGGCCAAAGATGCAGTATTAACTTTATATATTACTTTGCAATACATCTACATTCAGGACCACAAAGTCAATGCAAGCGCTCTGAATGCGCAATCATATTGCTATCACCTGGTGATCATTGCAATACGTGTGTGAGATGTCAAAAAGGAAGCAGGCGGGGTTTCATACTTTTGCTATATTCTTAGCGTTATCTTAGAAGTGCAGAGGGTTGGCCTGAGAAACTCCACGCTCCGTCTGTGTATCTGTCCCACCGTTCTAACGTTGCATGTATGACGATACTTCCCACATGTTTTGAAAACCAGGAGGATATTGTCCTTGCCAGTAAGGTGTAATAACCTCACTGTGCAGGCACATTTGAATGCTATTATCAAGCTGGCATAAGGAATGTGCTAGCCCATTGCAGTCTGTGTAGAGATCGTTGCAGGTTACAAGCCAATGATCCTAATTGTGTCTAGGCATACTGGAATGCCATTGCAAGAGTAGTAAGGGCACTGCCTATAATGCAGAAGAAGACCGTTGGAATCCCAGTGCCAGCTCTCATTGGGCTTTTAAGCCAGTAACTTTATCTTCTGATTCTGATTTTCGAGGGAGAGAGGCACGTGAGATTGTAAAAGGTGTTGTGTTCGCTGAATATTGTTATCGCTATAGAAGATAAAATGTATTAATGTATATCTGCGCTCATTTGCATGTCATTACCCAGAATCCTTGGCTGCAGTTGAAGGATTGTATGCCAAGAGATAATGGGGAGAGGCAGGGTTGCAGACCTCTTTGAGACATGTGAATGGGTGTCACCAGTATTTTTTTTTTATTTGCTGTACACTGGACGGTGAAGGGTTTTTGTCACTTTTTTTCCCCCCCACCATAACTTATTTAATTTAATGTGTGGTTGAAACCTATCCCAGCGTCACATTGCAGAGCCCGTGTAACCAGCCTGCCTGTGGGTAGGTCTATTGGCTTCACACTTCTTTAACCCAGGCTCTGCTGAAAAAGCTGTGTAATGCGGCAGGCATAAGCTTTTAGGTGTCCATGTTAAAATGGCCAGGAAGCAAAAAGTGATAGTGTGTGCTCATTTGCATGTCATTTCCCAGAATTCCTAGCTGCAGTGGAAGCAGGGTTGCAGACCTGTCTGAGACATGTGAATGTGCTCACAAGTGATTCTTTTATTTGCCATCAATAAATGTATGTAAATACTTTGACATTTAATCTTCAGAGTACGATCTGTAGCAAAGTACAGGTATATATTGAATGGCGATAATCAATATGGTCTTAGAGGTTAAAAGGAACTTGGTCCAGTAAACAAGATGGGTGGTTAGAAAAGGTACAAATCAAAGTAGCTGGTAACAAAGGAGTATGGTCAGACGCATTGCTTCACATATCTGACAACATTAACAGATGTTTTGGCAGCAACCAAAAACAAAATGCCCTTTAAGTAGGAAAGCTCCAATTTTGATTTGCTCAAGTGACTACAACATACATACTAATAGGCAGACCATCTGCCCAAATGGTGAGTGAATTCTAGCACGGGGTAACATATCGTGGCTATCAGGAACACGTTTATTCAGTGGGTAATCTGGCAAACAAAAAGACCAACATTTGCTTACAAATAGTATGTTACCTTTGGAAATCTTTTTGGCATTTTTATTTTCGATGAATTAAATGAGTAAACGCTGCATAGCCATTGCATAACATTGGAGTGAAACCCTGATCCTGCATACAACTAAATATGGCTAAACCTTTTGGAAAGCGGACATGGCTCGGAATGTTTTTGCTCATTGTCAGCATTGACGAATGCTTCATAGATAACTTAAATATCAGTGTCCGTCTTGGCACACATTTAAGCTCTGGGAAATGGTGCCCTAATGATGATGTAGGAAGCTTACCTTAATGAAGATGCTGGGGCCGTGGCTTCTCCAATGTGCACACATGTTTTTTTTGTACACCACTGAGGCCCAGATCCATAAAAGGTTGCTAAGGTTTAGCGCTCCTTTGCTCCCATTCATTTGAATGTGAGCAAAGTCATGCTAAAGCTTAGCACCCTTTTGTGGATCTGGGGCCTAAGAGAGATCTTTCTGCCTCTTTCTTTTGCCAGGATTCTCTAAGCTCCAATATGTACTTGTGTTGGCCGTTAAGCTGCATTGAGCTCTGATGCCCCTTATCGGAGCTCAGTGAATCTCCCCTGTGAGTCCGTTACTCTGCATCGATTCAGCAGCAGATAAAGTACTTTGGGATCCCTTCACTAGCATTCTATTACTCGGCGTTCACTAGAGTTAATGGCTTTAAAAACTGAAAATGTAAGGCTAACTGCAGAGATCCTTTGACAATGTTTGGCAACTTTCTGGAGTGTTTGCAGCTTATACAGTAGTTGGATGCTTTTCTGCAATAACAGTGTTACAGTTCCCACTAGTTAGTTTGTGGGCCATTTTAAGAAGAAGTATGATCTGAATGTGAGGGAAAGAAAAGACTATTAAAAAAAAAAAAACACTTTTCTAAGCGACACTGTGCTTTAATCTTGTTTTTATCAAGGTTTAAATACAAGCCGATAATGTGCTGAAACAAGTGTGTAACTGGAGCATGCAATGTTTGACACCCCACACCCACTGAAAGGAAACCTATCTGTCTCTCCCCCCCCCCCCTGCCTTTCACTGTATCTGTGCAGCAAATAAAAATATCACTTGTTAGCACATTAACGTCTCAGACTGCAACTCTGCCTTTCCCCATTATCTCTGAGCATACAGTGCATCCATTGCATCTAGGGATTTTGGGAAATTACATGCAAATAAGCACACAGTGTCACCTTTTTGCTTCTAATCCATTTTAACATGGACCCCTATAATCTTATGCCTGCTGTATATTACACAGCTTTTCATCACAGTTTGAGTTGGAGAAGTGCAGAGCCAGTAACCCTACTCACAGACCGCTTTTGGGTTTCCTCAATGTGAAGCTGGGATAGGTTTCAACCTCACCTGTAGATAAACACCTACTGTGGAGTTTGAGGGCAGCAGGTGCAGATACTGTATACAATCAGATGTGCAAGCCTGAGTGAGGGTCTCTACATTTACATAGAGCTGTGTAACTGTGGGGCTGAATGCAGACATAATATCCAGCATTAATCTACAGGGCCAATTCTTTCTTCTACTATTGGGGCAGAACGGGAAATCCAGCAATTCCTCCAGTCTCCCAAATATGATCAGCTGCTTTATCTTGACATCGGAATAGAGGGAAGGAGAGAGAAATGATTGGACGCTTTTTTTCACAGTGAGAAAAATAACCACATAAATGCTAAAGGTGAAGTTGGCCATTAAACTACCAACAAATTCATTTAAGCCACACCAAAAAACATGAGAAAATTTGCCCGGCAGCAGTCTCAAAATAGATCAAACCACCAGGTTTTATTTACATAGACCTGTCATCCAGTAACACTGTAGGTAGATGCATCTCTTTATATTCTGTATCCCAACTTCAGCATTGCAATCTGCGGCTTAATTGGAGTCATGTAGTTTGTTGAAAGTTGGATCTCTCGGGGGCTTTCATGTGGTTAGTACATGTTCCGCCTAAGCCTCCCCCTTTTTCTCTTCACCTCTCTGCCTCATCCATCCTGAGAGCTGGAGCGTTCAACTCTTGGCACAAGTGCAGCAGCATCTGCTTTCTCGGTCACCCTCTTGCCGTCTTTTTCTATATGTCGAGCGGTGAAGAAAGCATTGCGTGTCCAGTGATTTGGAAGCATGGAATGTTTTTCCTCTTCTTTCTGGAGCTCAGAACAGAAGGAAAGACATAAAGCTGAACCTGTGCCAAGGAGGAGTAGCAGCAGCATCGACTTGAGAATGGAATCCTGTAAGCCCACTAATATTGTGAACTTGACCCGTTGAAGAGAAGTGAAATCGGAATGAGCGCAAGCAGATAATACAAACAGGTTCTGCATATAATAGGGTGTTTTTTGGCCTCAACTCTCTCTTTCTAGTAGTAAAGACAGACTGCAGATTCTGTATGTTATCTTGCTCAGGTAGACCCAACTAGCTGTACTGGAGTCATATCTGTTTTATATGCCATATTTATATTCAACATACTGAGGTGCTGTGGTTGGCACTGGTGATTTTACCATCATGGAATGGGGTTTTAGTTTCTTCTTCAAAATAGGATAATTTGTTTTTAGAAGCATTGCACAGTGTTTCTTATAGATTTCAATAACCATAGTGTTTCTTATTGGGAACTTTTGCTATTCAGTTTCATTAGAACTAGTGCACTGAGTAGTATTGTAGATCTCAAACTATTGTTGTATATTGTCTGCACATACATACATACATACATACATACATACATACATACATACATACATACATACATACATACATACATACACGAGAAACCGTTTGTGAACCGAACCAAAATGATCATTGAGGAAATTCCATAGTTTTTCAATGATAACCTTCTTGACTCAAAACCAGTCTTTTGTTAAATATCCAATAGGGTTTATATTAACCAATTCCATGTCTTTTATAACAAAATGATGTACAGTATGAATTAGATAAACAATGCGTGACTAATTAAGAGTAAGGGTATGTGAAAAAGTAAGTGAAACCCTGGTGTTATCAGCTACATTAAAGGGGATTATTATAATCAGCTGTTTAAATAATTAGGTATATCTTCAGGTGTGTGTTTGGGAAGCCCCACCCTAAATAAAGAGCAGAAACTTTGAGTTTGGTCTTCACCATACAGGTATGTGGAAACACATAATGCTACAATCAAAATAAATCTCTGAGGACCTCAGAAAAGCAGTTATAGATGCTCATTAGCCTAGAAAGGTTTACAAAACCATTTTTGAGGATTTGGGGCTCCACCAATCCACTATCTGACATATGGAGAAAATTCAAGACAGCAGTCACTCTACCCAGGAGCCATCATCCTACTAAAATGTCTTCAAGAACAAACCGGCATATAATCCAGGAAGTCATAAAGAACCCCAGAGTAACATCCATGGTTCTGCAGACCACTCTCGCCTTGGCTAATGAGGGTGTTCATGACTCAACTATCAGAAAAAGACTGAACAAAAATGATGTTTATGGAAGGATAACCAGGAGGAAATCACTCCTCTCTAAAAAGAACAGTGGTGAACTTCAGACGGGCAGCAACGAGCACATTGTTCTCTGGACAGATGAGTCAAAAGTAGAACTTTTTTGTCTCAATGAGAAACGTTATGTTTGGCGAAAACCAAATATTGCTTAGAACAGAGGAACCTCAGACCAACCATCAAGCATGGTGGTGGGAGTATGATGATTTGGGGCTGCTTTGCTGCCTCGGGGCCTGGATGGGTTGCCAACATTGGCACAACCATGAACTTTGTATTGCATCAAAAGATTCTAGAGGAGAATGTCAGGCCATCTGTCTGTGAGCTGAAGTTGAAACAAAAGTGGGTCATGCAGCAAGACAATAATCCTAAACATTCAAGCAGATTTACAAAAGAATGGTTGCCGAAGAAGAAATTCTGTGTTTAAGAATTGCTTAGTCAATGTCCGGACCTGAACCCTATTGAAGTGTTGTGACAGGACCTGAAGCGAGCTGTCCATGCACGGAAGTGGTCGGTCAAAATCACTGAGTTGAAGTTGTTCTGTGAAGAGGAATGGGCCAAAATTCCTCAAACCGATTTGAGAGATTGACCAGTAGTTACAGGAAATGCTTATTTGAAGTCATTGGTGCTGTATGGGGCACCACCAGGTACTGAATCAAAAGGTTCACATACTTTTAACCACGTGGATATTGAATGTTGACACATTTGTGGATAAATAAATGTTGAAAAAGTATCATGTTTTTGTCTCATTTGTTTGATCAGGTTATCTTTATCTATTATTTGGACTTAAGGATTAAGATCTAATAACATTTTGGGTTTGAAATATATGAAAATCGTGTGTGTGTGTGTGTGTGTGTGTGTGTGTGTGTGTGTGTGTGTGTGTGTGTGTGTGTGTGTGTGTGTGTGTGTGTATCTGCCACATTATATGCAACAGATAACAGTTTAATTTATTGGTGTTTGTTATCCACAAATATTTTGTCCCAAAGTCCATGTCCGTTGTGTCAAGCTTCACAGGAGGCTGCATCGGTTAATGTTATAAAGTGCTTCAATAGCAAGTCACATGATGGGTAGGACCTCAAGTAGCCGCCGCCGTTCTGTAATGTACGACAGCAGCAAAGCCGTTTTGGTGCTGCTCGTAATATTCTCTATTGCAGTTGTGGCCAACTCCAGTGTTTGACTGAGCCACTGATTGCGCCATCCATGCTGAAGCAGGAATATCCTGAAACCCTGACCTGTTCTATTTGAACAACATCAAACATTATACACACTGCTTTAAGGATACAGAAACTGCTACTTCCAATGAACGTCTATGCAACCTTTACTAAGGAGTTTTCATTGGGTTCTGCAATTTAAGGAATAACCTGCAATTGAAACCATAGTACACCAGAAATAAAAATATTTAAAGGATTTTCCCCCTTGCCTTAGATTAACCAAGTTATGTGTTTAATCCTCTACAATTAACGCTTTGCTAGTGCATTTTAACCGCGTATATACTGTAGCTTCCTGTAGAAATAGGGTCTTCCTAAAGCCGACATCTTTTAAGCTGTTTTTAACATGCAGTCCGGTTGTATAATGTCACCATATATTTAATGAATTCATAAATAAAACGGCATATTAATATGTATATGTATATGTTTCTACGCATGTTCAGATTTATAAAATTGACTTTGACCTGTTCCTTTGAAGATTAAAATTGCTATTTTGTTATTAGCCGTCTGTTCTTCAATTAATTTGTGTGTGCAAATTCTTTGCAGTCATGGGCCAGTAGGTTGTGTTAATGTCCAATCCTCATAGGAATAGGTGGCCGATTTGTTGCTGAATCTCATTAAGATGAAGGCCTGTCTATTGTTTTATTACTGGCCTCTGTTCAGAGGAAGCCTTAGGCAATTGGTTGTAAGCACAAACGTCTAAGATTTGGGTTACTGCTGGTAAAATGTGTGTTACACTACACTGTCAAAGATCTGAAGGCAAAATGTCACTTAACCTTATTTTTCAACATAATAGAAAAATTAGGTAAGAAGTAAAATGCATATATGCCCCTAATTTCCTGCTTCAGTTACACAGCACTTCGACACACAAACAGAATTTGCTTTTCATGCATTATTAGTCGCTTATGACAGTTCTCAAGGTTGTCAGGATATCCCAGCTTCAGCACAGGTGGCTCAATCAGAGGCTCCGCCGAAGAGCACCACCTGTGCTGAAGCAGGGATATCCTGAAAACCTGACCTGTTGGGGAGGGGGTGGGCCTTCAGGACTGGAGTTGAGCACCCCTGGCTTAGGAGACAGAGACGTGACTCCGGTAGTCAAAACGTGTGCTACTGTAAGTCAAAACGTCCTCCATCTATTTTCAGGGAGTTGTCCTGTTAATGATGAGAGAACGGCCAAATCCCCTTCCCAAGTCCCACACAATCCTGTTAATGAGAGAACGGCCAAATCCCTTCCCAAATTCAATTTCTTACTCTGACATTTGGGTGAAGTCTCACACAATCCTGTTAAATATACTGCTGATGGGAATGGCCGTGTTTGGATAATGTTATCCCTTGGAAAGTATACGATGAGGTGTTTTATGCGATAGTAAGCAACAAACATTGAGAACTTTATTCTTATTAAGCTGCGGCCACGCTAGCACTGACCGCGCTGATGCTTGAGAGCGGTCACGTCACCAGCTCTCCAAGCATGGGCGCCGGGTGTCTGCGCTATTTCGCAAGCGCGCACGGGGGGCATTGCGGGTAAGTTGAGCACGGTTGAAAGTTTCTTTTTTTGTTTACGCAAGCGCCAAGTGTGGGTGAGCGTCCATGCCCGCGCACACCGCGTGAGCGGGGACGGGATAATTTCACTTGCTGGAACTAACCTCGACAAGCATTGCGCGTTCAGCCCGCTCAGCGGTAGCGTGGCCGCAGCCTTAGAGGGGTATTTATTAAGCCTTGGGCAATGGAAATCCTGGAATAAGGTCCATGTTTACTATGTTGGGCCTGCCCATAATATACTTTCCAGCACCAGAAGACCTCCTTATGGGCCATACAAATCAATGGTGTGTGAGATGTCTTCCAGGGCTGTGAGGTGTCTAGGTGAATAGCATCGCTAACCAAAACTGTCTCTACATATACCAAAGGAACGTTTGTGGGGGCAATTTATATATGAATGGATGAATAAATAGACGGCCCCGGGTACTGCAGGAAGAAGACTGCTCTGTCGTCCTTGGTGTAAAGAGGCATATTATAAAAGAGAAAAAAATGTCATCACTGAGGAATAACGTCGTTTATTTTGGGGGCCAAAGCAGCTACTAGAAAAGAGAGTGAAATACAGACTTAGATGGAAGTGTTTTTGTTTCACTATAAAAACAGCGTGTTTTATTTGGTGAAACTAGTAACGCTGGAGTTGTGCGAGTTTACTTAGAGAATCGAGTGTTGCTTTATTCCATAATCATTTTAAATGTTTTGCGTGTTATCGCTGAATAGCAGCAGATGATCAAAATAGCGATGGTTTAGGACAGACCAACCACAGTCTTCAACAGCCACCAACAGGACAGGTATTCGGGATATCCCTAATTTCTGGCCTGTCAGTGGCAGTTGGGGACTGGAGTTGGCCACCCCTGATTTAGGATATTTATTCGGGATCAGAATTCAGCAATGCACACTTGGGTTCTCTTTGCCTTTAGGTCTCCTGTGAAATAAATAGCTATACTGCTGCTTCTGCTTCATACTGAAATCCTTTGCAGTTGTTTTGTATTACGTGCTATTGCACAACTGCCTGTAAAACATCAATATTTCTTGTCAGTTCATTCTGCTATGGACGTCTGTGTATTGCTGCTTATATTGATCCAAGTTGCTGTAATCATGCCAACCAGCACCCAAGGCCATGCTTGCAAAAGCCTTGCTGTTCCTTGTATGACACTTTGTTTAGGAGTTGCTACTGGTCAAACCTGTCCGTAATAATTGTAATTCTTTGTTGGAAAATGGAGTGCATTTCCTGTTGGGACCCTACCTGGGAATACACATTCTGTAGTAGAAAGCAGTAGATACTTACAGCTCCTGGCACCAAAAGAGTTGAAGCTTTTTATTAATGAAGAGTTTTCAAAAAACATCTGATGGTGACTTTGCCAATAACTCCAGCTGCTGACCTCTGATTTATATCCCCAGTGCCCTCTTTACCCTGTCATGACATCAGTAAGACATCAGCAAAGCCCTTCTATTGGTCAGTGGGGTATGTTAGAAGAGCAGGGAGAGGGAACCACACAATTCCAACAAGTTCTGTTTATTTGCATGGCTGGTGATTGCCTTCTCCCATGAGATTCAGTTTTATGTATAGGAACTGCCCTATAATTATTATTAATAATGTACTTTCTAAACCAGCAGTGACCAACTCCAGTCTTCAATGGCCACCAGTACCTCAGGTTTTTACGATAACCCTGATTCAACATAGGTCGGCTCAATCAGTGGCTCAGTCAACGACTGGCCACCCCTGTTCTAAACACTCTCCTTGTTGTACTGTATACAGTATGACACATCTGGTGAATAAATGCTTCCGACCACACTGACTTCAACGTGCACCATTTACACCCTCGCTCATTACTCCGAACCTTTAGTGTTTCGTGTTATTGTGCATTAGTGATTGAGGTGTTACGTTTTGTTTAGTTATATCAATACAATTTAAAAAGAGCGCAAAGGCCAACCTTGTATAAAACTGTATATATTGGCTGAGAAATATTATGTGTAATTGTTGGGTCAGCCCCCTATCACATGGGGGCTGGTCTATCTCTTACTGAGCACACTCCTTTTTCCTTTTTCACTCTCCTAATTTCTAATCTATTCTGCCCAAACGCCCACGTCCCCCTAGGAAAGAAAATCATTACACGACAGTTGGTCAAAACAATGTCTTTGTTGGGGTCATAAAGCTAGTACTATAATGGCAATACCTTGCGACCATCTGTGTTCCAGGAGGGGAACCCGTTCAGTGCTGATAGGGCCTGATTAGTGCTTTTCAAGATCACGTTTCCCTAATCAATGCTGATATATTCAATGTATACCGTTCTATAAAGTGGTCTGTAACATCTGCAATAGGTGCAGTTATTTACAGGGGTGTTTCTGTATAGAAAATGTTCCCAGACACCAATAAATTATTCTGATTTAAATAAATTAGGAAATATGGTGAACAGGGCATTTCTCCTCTCCCAGTTAGTATGACAGCCCCATTCCTAACATTTTACATAAGTTTGTTGTTGATCACCTCAATTTTATTCCAAGTTTGTAGAAAATGTCAAATCAGGATGCTCATGGAAGCCTTCAAATTTCAATGCAGTATCTTGCTGAATTATACATAGAGAGGCGGTGCATAAGGAGATAATAATGTGGTTTGAATAGAAATGATGTTTCATCCGTAGCATGCTTCTGAGAAATAATATATATATATATGCAAGTGCTTTCACTACAGGGTATTTGACCGTGATTCATTTTTAAAGAGACCCCTTTTGTTCCAGACTGTGACCGAACCAGGCAAACCTTTCACATAATCGAGGGGGTGTATATTCTCAGCTTGGCTCTGTCTCCGATGTATTTACGTATATAGAATATTAAGTGATAACATGATGTTCACAGCAATTCTAGCTGTGGTTGGGCTTGACACACACTGTGAGAGCAGATGACAGATATGGCCAGGTCAGGAGAACTGTTCTACAATGAGAAACCGGTCTCTTAGAAGAACTTCTCGGAGTAATGAGATGTACAACTCTTGCTGCCGATATCGGGATTTGGTGGCATTGTGTATACATTTTAAGCAGTGATAAAATGAAGAGATAGTATTGACGTTGGTAACATTTTCAGTAAAGGTTTCTGAACACAACACTAGTAGATTATTGGCTGAATTCTTGCATACACTTCAGACCCTTTTAGTAGATATGGAATGAATTGATTAATTAATATGAAAGTTAGAAAAGAAGCAGACCATTTCTCTAGCACCTGCCAGCAGATCCTGTACACATTCAGTCATCATAACCAAAAACGTGCTAGGATGGTATATGCCAAAGCATGGCAACAAGGATTGGGTGCTACCTACTACCGTCTTTTTAGCTTTGTGTGGTGGTGTTGCAACTTCTACAGTGCATATGGCATTGTGCAATTCTTCCACGACTTTCACTTCTGGCTCCCTGAAAAGGAATTGCAAAAAGATCTCAATAAGAACAATTCAGCCACCAAAACTCACAGTACCAATATCTAATCCCATCAACCTTCAATGGCTCCATGGCACTCATCACATCGCCTTCATATTGAAGATAGTACATTATGGAAGGTAGTTGTGTCAATGATGTTGACTGAAATGGAGTGTGAGACTGTATATCCCAGGTTAAACAAGATATGTCTGATGTTGATTAAAGTATTTTATTAAATGTTTTTGACATTTTGGGGAAAATGACATTTTACTATTATAGTATTTAAAATAAAAATTAAAAAAAAGCTTTTAGCTAGTAATATTATTTAGTTGAGGCAAATTGGATGTTTAATATATAGGCTTTTATGTAGGCAGAAAAACACACATGCAATTTGATGTGCCTCTTAATTCCAGTGTTTACCAGCGGCTGTCATCAGATCGGGGAGATGGGAAACTTCAGCAGAAAAGAACAATCAGCTGAATGAAAAATGAACAAATTAAATGAGTATTATTTCAAAGGAGGACATGGGCAGCATCAGAAATGTTCCATCAGCTGTAATAACACCAATTACTTTGGCAATTGCTGATTCCATTGTAATTTGTTTAGTGCAATCATGCTTCAGGTTCTTGTCTGGATTGATAAGCTTATTTACTCTGCTCATTTACAGTGTCTACTGACGATACTAGGCGGGTCGGGACACAATGTTGATCCCGTTTTTGGTTCACGATCATCTTCAGCTGTAAAGTTCATCACGGTAGATGACTCGATGGTGGCAAATGACTTGAAAGCCGACCTATGTGTTCTGTGATTTTAACCGTTCTCTGGACTGCCGGTGCTTTTGATAATGTTTGATGCAGTAGTCTCAGTAAAACACATGTGCTGGTCATTCTGTCAGTAGATTTAGCTGATTACTGGAATGCTTTGCACCTCAAAACGTAAAAGTAATTAAATGGGAGATGTTAAGAATCTGATAGTCAGGTATTGAAAAGCTTGATCAAGTCATTTATCGCTAGCTGTATGTGCCATTAACATAGGGTGAAGAATATGTTTAGTATTACGTAATGATTGTAGATTTCTGGGGCTACTGTATATTTGTTTATATAAATGTGTAAGCTTACACAAGACTGCAATCAAGGTAATGAATTTTGGTGAAGCAAACCACAGACATCGCCTTTAAATCAGCCCCAGGATAGTGGCCGGCTGGGAGACGCTTTGATGTGGTGATGCTGGGTTGGAATCTCGTTGTCAGTTTCTTGTGATTTCAGTTAGATGAGTCAATTCAATGTGTCACAACTTCAATGTGTCACAGATATATTATTTGTATCTTCAGACTAGATGTTCATTTTGTGAGAATGTCTTTGTATACGGTGTACACTGCTGAGCTACTGTATAAAAGGGAGGAACTATTACAGGGGTTTAAACTTTAAAGCCCAGCTCGCTAAGCCCAAGAGGCTACCAGCACTACTTCAGAGGTAAGTATCTCCAGAAGCAGGGGGTCCCGCAGCTGACATTAATGGGTTCAGCTCCGGAGACCCCCTGCTTCAATCCTGGGTGTTAAAAAAATAAATACATTTTTTTTTAAAAAAGAGCTTGTATTGCTCTTTTAAACAGAACATATGACTTTTTTTGTGTCCTTTATAAAGTTAGTGTTTTTGTTGTCCTCTTAAATTCATTCTCACCACTTACTAATTGCTGAAAACCTACGATGGCAATATAATTACTTTGCAAACGAAGTACAAAAAAGAAACAATTTCAATTGATCATTTACTTGTAGACACTAGGATCAACAAATAGTCTAATCACAAAAAAAGATTAGGTAAAGATTGTAAAAAAAAAAACATTCATGATATTTGGTTACCATGGAAATATTGCAAATCTAAAGCAGCAATGTAAACCAGGAAGTATTTTAAAATAAAATGTTTTTAAACTTTCAATGTTTTCAGCTGCAGACAAGTGCATTTCAGGGTTTCTACAATGTCCATCTAATATCTTGTATGATAAGACGGAATTCTTCTAGCCAAGATGTTAATCCCCACTTTTTGTCCTGTGTAAAGAAGTTATACTGCCATGATTAGCCAGAGAGAGAAGATAAGATAAATTCAGAATCACATGCCACCAGGTGAAAATAAACGTTCATTTCTCCACAGGAAACAAGTTAACTTTTTAATCTTTCACTTTTCTAATGAAATCCGTAAAAAAATAATCTTTTTGCCCATTTCAAAATACTGTACTTCGATTTATTTTTCATTTTAATAAGGGATCAGCCTCTGGCATTAACCCTATTAAACATGCTCCCTGTCATTAAATGACTTTTCTGCTATGAGGGATTGGCTGTTTTCCCAGCATGCAATTTCTCACCATTGTTCTTGATTCCCCGCCTTCCTTTTTCTCGAGCAGTCACGCAGTGTTTTTTTTTTTTTTTTTATGTATAGCTGACAATCCCACATCCTTTTTAAAAGAAGGTACAGGTGCCACTTAATCACTCAACCATAAGAAAACCTCAAAAGAGCAATGTGTCAGGGTCCACAGCTTCCTCTTTCAAGAAACAATATGTCAATGGCATACAACTCTTTCCCCCAGGTTCTCTGTCCGCCCTCCCATTTAAGTCTTTCCTCCATGTATAGAGCTACACGTCTATATTACAGATTAGTTTCTATTTTTATGGCTGCCTATGGGGATAAAAATAGTTTAGTACACTTATTAGCAGAGCATGGAACAGGACAACTAGTGAAGCCCTGTAGACCAGCACAGCAGCTTTAGAGATTCATGCTGGGATATTTTTGGCAAGGAACTTCAGGCTGGTACACTGGATTTTTCACATTTCGGTCAGGCAGCTCTTTATTTCTGTTGAGAGACAGTTCGCTAATGTGGAAGATCTTCTGTGCTCCCAAGGGAGGGAACTGCAGCCGAATCCCGAAACACGAGAGAACATGGTATCAAATGGAGGTCAAGGTATTATGTGGCACTACTGATATTCTGATACGAGCTCCGCTGTTGTGGATGACAAATATGCGGGCGCCATTGGTCTTTGAAGCCCAGTGCACTTTATAATCGCAGGGAAGTGTTAAACATCTATTGGGCAGCTTGTCAGGTTCTCCAATTTGTAACACAAGAAGTAGACACCAGGAATAATATGCTGTAAATTGGAATCATGTTGAAGTGCTTACTTAGTGTATTGTCATTAAACTCTTGATATTCATGAATCCAAGTAGTCCTACAGTATATCATGGTATGGAATGTGTATGAGTATGTGTCTGTCATACTACATGTTGGTAGTTGGAGGGATATTATACCAAAGAAAGGAAAGGTATACAGGGATATACTAATAAGTAAACATGGGAAGGATGTTTATCCAGGGAGAAATCTGATTGCCATTATTGGAGTCATGAAGGAATTTTTCCCTTATCAGATATCATTGGATGATATGTCACTGGGGATTTTGTTTGCCTTCCTCTGGATCAATATACTGTAAGTACGGATATAGGATAAATTATCTGTAGTCTAAATTTAGCATAGGTTGAGCTTGATGATGGGCATATGTCTTTTTTTCAATCTCATGTAACTATGTAACCATGTAAACAAGTAAACCTATTTATGACGCTGACATTATTATTTGGTGACATACTGTAATGCAAGATGCCTCAAGACTCCGGTGATAGAAGGGTAGGAAAAAATGATGTGATCTTCAGCGCTGCCAATGGTCCTATGCTATAAAACATATAAGTACCCTGCATAAAAAGATTGCTATGTTAAAAATGCTAAACATTTGTTCTTTCCACTTTTCTACAACTACACATACCGTGAGAATGAATTAACTTCACCGGAGGAGGGGCATAAATAATATAAAATGTTATTGGTTCTCCATCACTGGATGGGTTGGAAATTTCTGTGTGCTATTAACAAAAATAAATGTAGGTTTTTTTACGGTCCATGTGCTGTGTCTTCTTGCTAGAAAGTTAGCTCCACTCAAATTAATCGGACTAACCTCTTCTCCACAGCATATTGTATAGGGACCTACAACATAGTATGACCACTGTTGACAACTTAGAAGCCTTACACAGAAATCAAACAGGTACTTCTAATTAGAGACACACAGCACCTTATCTGTACCTTTCGTGAAATGCCAGTAGTGTTGGTTCTAGGTTATTCGTGTTGAGGGAAACTGATTGATTGGTTTCAGCATGTAAACTTGCATTACGGCCTAGCACTGCTTACTAAATATGGCCCTCAATGCCCATTATGGCCCATTCATTTGAATGATCGGTATGGCTTAGCACTGCATGGTAAATATGGCATTGTGTCTTCATGGGACATGCTAACTTGCTGACACTTTGTGTGTCTCCTTGATGTCAAAATTGTATGAACAGCATCCACCAACCTAAAATATACTTGGACAACTGAGTTAAACGTGGGAAGAAGTGGGAAGCAGTTTAAATGCATCTGTATAGTGGGCACTGTGTTCTGATTTCAATGACATGGTATTTGTTTATAAAAGGAAATCTAAAATACAAGGTAAGGCATATGCATGGAAGCTGTATGTTGAATTTGTCAAATGTCACAGTGGACACATCTTAAACGAGCATTATTTCACCTAATAGAATCCTTTTTCTATACTACCCAAGGGACTTATGTCACGACTACAACTTTCTAGGTCCGGGGTCCAACTCCAGCCCTCAATCATAATGACTGAGCTACCTGTGCTGAAGCAGGGATATCCTGAAACCCTGACCTGCTGGTAGCCCTTTCAGTTGGCAGGATGTTACATTTATGGGTTAATCTGTGCTGTACAACCTGTTCTCTCCGAAAATATAACATTTGTACAAATCTCTGTCTCATCTCTTTCTCTAAATTGCAGATCCTGACAATAGCAATGTATATGCTATAACCTGTAGTGTTTTGTGTTGTGGTATATGGAGCTATGTGTTCAGGCCTAAATCTCAAACACTTCTGAAGGGATGGAAAGCTCAATTGTTTTTTGTTTTTTTCTGTTGTAAAACGTAGTCATAATGTGAGTGTCTGGATTCGGATAGCAGATGACCACTAAGGGCTTTCTCGGGGTACTGGCATCCCGTACAGGCTGGTGTATTACAATTAGGAGGATATTTGCAGAGATATCCACGCACCAGAGTATTTCCTGTTCCACTGTGTCTGTCTGTACACCTATTCAGAAATGGAAATGAGATCATCGTACGTTGAGAGGACACTTACGTTAGTGTATAAATCCTAGATTCAAAATATGCTAATGCAACATGTTTACACCTTTTCTTTCATTTGGTTTGTTAAGTCATTGAAATGAATATTCAGTGTGAATCCTCATCATGGTTTTCTTCCTATGTGTAAGTAGTTGTATCCTGTTCTGTCACACAGTACAGCATGAGGGCATGACTTTGGTGTTCTTGGTTATATAAAAAATACACTACGGGGCTTTACATTAAGCCGTCATTATTTGCCGTACGGATATTTTTCCTCTGTCCGTTCTCAGTGAAGTAAAATTCGGTAAACTTGGTAATGTTTCTTACATTTGCTCTCCTTTTCAGAAGCCGAGATTAATAGTATATTACCTCAGAATTGTAGAACGTTAGAATCAACATAGGGGCTTCAACTAAAATAGAACAAGCGGCTGATCGGGTGATTTTTGGATGGAATTTCCCATTGACTGCGCTGAAATAGAATAAGCCCCATAGAGTCAATTAGTTTATTTTATTAATCCATCTCCGTTTTACATCGGGGCTCAGTGACTCGTCCTCTAAATCTTATTAGCAGACTCCAAATCTAAGACTGAGGAATTAAGTCTGCGCAAATCGCTCTCGCAAAACAACGGTAAGAGTCCCAACACCGATGCACAGTTTGTCACCTTTGATGGAAAAACAGACTTTTGAGTCATGTTACATATAGATGTAGCAAGACTTGATTTCCTGCACCGCGGACGAACAAGTAAAGGTCAGGGGGGCAGGCATCATGCTTCTGAACTGGATGTCCTGCCACGTTCACCAAAGACCTTTTAGGTTTACTACATCTGTAGTCCACATATTCATTGCATCTTGACATTCCCGTGTTTAGGTCTGCCTCGGACAGACATTCCTTCCTTATATTCAGCAGTAGGCCTACTGTACTAACTGTTAGGTGACCATCCAATGGGTATAAACAAGAGAAAATTCCTTCCTGGATTAAAGGATTAAAAAGCTGAAAGGTGATTCAAACTCTTCCTTGAAGAGAGAGCGACATGAGGGGAAATTCTTCAGCTTATGCGTTGGACTCAACTTGTTTTCCCTTTAATTAAAGAAAGTGATTGAAAAATATTTCAGGGGATTAAATGCTTATTAGCACAAAGTGATCAAATAACAAAGCGTTTGAATTCTTCGTAGTGATCACTTAAAATACTTGACCATTCTTGTTGAAAGCAGACGTTAGCTGTGATTTTTCTATCATATCGTGAATCTGAGATTCTCACTTCCACCAACCAAAATGCACTCGCTAAATAATGTGCAAAAGATCTGAATTTAAATCCTAAGCATGAAATTACTCGTCCAACATTGCGTTTTCTTGCGCTGTTTAGATAGTATTTTGAATAACAATTGTTTTATAAAGAGTTCAGGATGCTTAATTTGGTTTTCTACATCAAAATCTCAGGTGAGGGACTTGCCAGGAGAATACTCTTTAAATTTTACACTGGAGGTTTTATATCCATGGATAAATCTGGTGCTATATTCTCTAACAGTTTGTGTCGGGAGAGTTTGATGAATAACCTACAAGTGTAGAAATATAAACATAATGCAGACGGGTAAAAAACGAAAAGTTCCATGTGTGCTGGACTCCTCAGATCAATTTCATAGGCCTCGGATATTGCGTGCCTGTAGCTTGTGATCCGTGGCCTTTGGGATTTCTTCCGCACGCGATGGGGAGGCGTGGCAGGGGTATGGCCGTGACATCACGTGAGCGATTCAGCCTCATTGGCTAAACCGCCCACGTGACCCGACCGTGGCGTGCCAAAAACATTCTTTGTCTCGCAAAAAATCTGCCGCGTCATCATGCGCTATATGCCCTGCCTCATTGAGGTGCCGCCTTTTGTGCATGCAATCGCACGCAGTATGGACGTGGCCATAGAGGGGTTCAAATAGAGCAAGAACTTCCCCTCTGCAGCTTTAATCTTGTGCGGTTGCTCCAGCCGGATCTCCAAACAAGTGAAAGCAATAAAGACAAAGCGCACTAGGGTTAAGTGTAAAAAAAATATTATGATACAATGTGTGATTTTATCTGTAACTCACAATTAAGAACATGACACACCGCTCCCACCAATGGGAAGGTCCCGTTGTCCATAGTGGTGATACAACAGAGACCGTGTGCACCAGGTCTCCGGTTCAACCAACGAGCCTTGAGTTCCAGGAACGTTCTGTCCGTTTGTAACGGTCGTGCTCACCACAAACCAGGACCGGACTGCGGGGCTGAGGTGGGGATAAAGAAACACCGACCTGAGACTGCGAAGCCGGGTCTGGGTTGCGGATTCCATCGTCGGTAGCCGAGTGGTGTTGGAGATAGCAGGGTAAACTGTATCCAGGCTGGGGTCTAGGCAGGCGGCACAGGAGGATGGTCGAGGTCACAGGCTGGGGGTCGGTACTAGGAAAGACTTCAGCGTAGGAACTTCAGCATAGGCGTGGTCTCTGGAAGGTGGAAGGGTACTGAAAGCAATGAGGGCCTCTGGAAGCAGGGTATATGCAGACAGGCCATGCAGAGGTGCTTGTGACAAGTACAGGTTACAGGAGTGATGTCCTAAAGGTATCCAAGAATAATGCTCAGCCACTTCCTGGGGGGAGGGCTGACCCTAAATAGCATGGACAGCCAATAAGGGTAGAGCTGCACAGAAAGCAGCATCAAGGCAAACTGGAACCTGAGTTCAGCCACAGCTGCTTCCAATTGCTGTTCAGGGAGAGTTTTGCCTGGAACCTATACAACATGAGTTCCAACGAAACCCAGCACCGGAACCCTTTTACCGTTTCAACATAAGCCCTCAACACGTTTCCACTATATGGTGGAATTGTATATTGATGTACATATGTAAGTATATCCCCATAGGCAATGAATAATATAATAAAGTAAGAAAGTGGGCATGCGATTGTGACAAGACATTCATATTGTTTTATATGTTCTTACAATATATCAGAACCACTAAAACGGTGTGTGTGTGTGTGTGTGTGTGTATATATATTTAAAAAAAAGAAGCGCCAGCTCCATAGCATAATACGGTTATGCAATTTATTAAGGATAAAAGAGTTAAGTTGACAGGACTTGCACTCACATGATGGATAAAATACACATTCAGTTGAGAGAATATCTGTAGATTTGGCGTACATACATATATACATACTGCTGCATCGTGAAGTTAACTTTATAGTTCTGGAAACTCTTGCAACACTTTGCTCAACCATTTCTCAAGAATGTAATTTTGCAGTCAATCATTATTGGTATCTTTTCTGACATCTGTACAGATTTAAGTGGACCCGGGCTGTCAGTTTTAATTGCTTCTGGCTACCGTAGGTGTAACTTGTCATTTGAATGCTGATCATAGCTATTTTGTTTTGACATGCAGTAAATATGTAAAAACATTGTTGAACCATAAACTGCCTTTATTATATCTGTAGGTTTATCTCTGAAATGTGTGGCATCATTCTTACAGATGGATTCTGATCCTATTCTCTTATATATTTACATTTTTTATTTAATGAATTTTGAAACAAATAGCAGAGTTTGACATGTATGTTAGCAACCTTTGCATCCGTTTTGCAGCTGCTCCTAGCAACAAGGGATTCTGGGAGCTTAATAGGAGGAGTTGGGAAGGAATTACCCGGCACAACATGCTGCGAGTCGTCCTGGCAACGGAGCGCCGGGGGCAATTTGGTCGCGGCCAAACGTCCCATGCCGCTGAAGACCCCGACCTGCCACTGTAATCTCCGCACATTTCATAAGATGACACAGAAGACAAAAGATGTGAAAATAGTTTGACATGTTGATGGGCAAAATGCCAGTTTTAAAAAACAAAGGGGGCACCGACATTCCTTCATACACAGCCACTTTTTGTGGCCCTTGGATACTTTTTTCTCTTATAGGGCTTTTTACGGTACCTTAAAGTTGTATGCTTCCTCCACGAGATGTAATATGATTATTTACCTTTTCATTGTATGCATCTAATAGCGTTACCAATGGGCACCACTTTAAGGAAATGAATTGACTTGGCTGAGACGCGGAATGACCCACCTGCTCCACCCTTAACTGCTATTCAAGTCAGTAGCAGTTAACACTGGATCGGGTGTGTTATCCGGCGCTTGACCTTGGTGAATCACCCTTCCTGAGCATGTCTCTGGATTCCATAGAAGAATAGGTGAGTGCAGGGGCTAGTCATGCACCACATGGGCACCTAACCGCCAGCCTACAGCACTCGGAAAAGGTTGTAAGTGCAGAAAAGGATTATTCATACTCCTGCTAAATAAATTACCGTTCATGTACAAACATGTACACAACAAACTAGTTTAAAAAAAAATGTCTATCTGCTTGCTCTGGCAAGTGTAAACTAAAACAAATGAAATAGAAACCTTTTGGAAATGCACCATGCCTTTTAAAGTAATAGAATATGTGTATCCCTCTCTGTTCCTCCCTCTAACGCTCTCTCTGGCAGTGTCTCATTTGTTGTTTAGCATGGGACATGACTTGTACGTAGGCCTTTCCTGCTTGGCACAGTGCTGACTAGATTACATCTCATTTCCCTCTCCCAAACCTATTGATTTTACTTTTCTCTTCTCGATAATTCCCCAGTGGAATTGGAAAATAAGCTGTGATAACCAAAACAAACAGATCTCAGCGTGTTAGCACAGTGTTTCGTTACTCGTCAGAACATTGTGCCTTTCCGCGTCCATCATTTTACAAATGCAGTTGACATAAACCAATATTTTGGGCAATTGATCATCTTGGCGTATGTGTCATTTATTTATATAAACAGTGGTGGACAAAATGATAGAAAACGTAAGAGCCCACATTTGAAAAAAATAGGGGGGGAGGGATGGGTAGCTGTAACGGCATCCTTGTGTGCACTGTGTGATCATTTGCATGTCATTTCCCAGAATCCCTTGCTGCAGTGGAAGAACTGGATGCCGGTCAATAATGGTGAAAAGCAGGGTTGCAGACCTGTCTAAGACGTGCAAATGAGCACACAGTAATATTTCCATTTGCTATATATATACAGGGAATTATAATAATGCAATAATCGCAGCAAAATCAGACAATAGGAAAGCAAATCCCTGCCCTGAAGAGCTTACAATCTAAGTGGTATGAGACAGGAGGTGAGGGGATAAGTGCTGTAGATGGCAGTGCCTGGTCACAATGGTTGATAGGAGTGATTGTGGGTGGGACAGTAACCATGAGTGCAGGCTTTTTCTTTCCTGTGCATATATGTGTGTGTGTGTGTGTATGTATGTATGTATGTGTGTGTGTGTATATACATACATACACACCCTAGTGGGAAGAAGGTCCCCCTGAGTACCGAAAAGTCGGACATATGTGTGCATTTTGGACCTAATAAACCACTTTTATGTGATTATCTCTTGTGCTGTGCCGTTACAGTATGTTGAATCTATAGGGATTCTCACAGATATCATATCCCATTTTAAGTTATGGTGGGTGAAAAAGGCAACAAACAACCTCCACCGTTAGCATATAGCCAATAAAGAATATCACTTGTGAGCACATTCACATGTCTTAGACAGGTCTGCAACCCTGCCTTTCAACCATTATCACCTAGCATACAGTGCTCCCACTGCAGCAAGGGATTCTGGGAAATGACATACAAATGAGCACGTGTCCCCTTTTGCCTGGAATATCCATTCACATGGAGTCCATTTAAGCTGATGCATCGCCGTTCACACAACTTTTAAGCACAGCATGGGACTAGCAAAGCAAGTAGAAACCACTCAATGACATGTTTCAAACTTGATGGGTATCATCAGTGTGAGGTTGGTAATACCTGCTTTGAAATATTTCTAGGCTGGGTAGGTTTAACATATCACATTTTAAGTTATGGTGGGTGAAAAAGGCAACAAAAAACCTCCACTGTTAGCATATAGCCAATAAAGAATATCACTTGTGAGCACATATGTCTGTGAGTGGTTTGAACTTGCTTTGCTAGTCCCGTGCTGTGTTTAAAAGCTGTGTGAACGGTGATACATCAGCTTAAATGGGCTCCATATGAATGGATATTCCATGCAAAAGGTGACACGTGTGCTCATTTGCATGTCATTTCCCAGAATCCCTTGCTACTGTGGGAGCACTGTATGCAAGGTGATAATGGTTGAAAGGCAGGGTTGCAGACCTGCCTAAGACATGTGAATGTGCTCACAAGTGATATTCTTTATTGGCTATATATATATGTATATACATAGTTCTTTTTCTTTACTGTGCATATGTGTATAAACACACACACACACACACACACACACACACACACACACACACACACACACACACACACACCATGATCACGAAAAAAGAGACTACTTTCGTTTTTCATCTTATTTTATGTATTGCTCGCTCAATACCCATGAAAATTTGCACAATTCCAGTTCTGTTATGTGGATTAACACTATATAAGAAACACTATGTAGATTATCAACTAATGTGAACTAAATTGATGTCAGTGTATTATGTCCACAAGTCCCAGATACACTGGTTCACGTTCATTAAATGAGAAATAATTTTGGCTTTATTTTTGTTAAATAAATCATGACACAGTGTAATATGTAATGCGTTGTTGTTCATCTGAGGTTGCATTTACCTAATTTTAAGACCTGCTAAGGAACAGATGATTATGTCCTGATATGTAAAACCATAGAATTCAAAGAGGGTGTACTTTCTTTTTCACACAACTGTATATGTATGTATATGTAGCAGGGTACCCTCCCTGACAGTGGTTCCATCATTTGGGAGGGTTTAGTGAGCTGTGACGGCCATGCTGTGGTTGGTGCAGCCACATACATATGGCCTGTGTATAAGACAGCGCCATCTTGAGGTTGGCGCTGCAGGAAGAGGCGTTCTTGGCGTTCAGGATTTTCTCAGCGGACCGGAGATGGTGTGGTTAGTTCTGGACTAGGCTAGACCCGTTCCCCGTAGGCCCCAGGTAGTTTCCCCTACACAGTAGTGGATGTATTGTAGAGCCGGCCTATAGTGAGGGATGTGCCCCTTAGTATACGAACGATCCAGCAGAGCAGACGGAACCGTAGCGGAGGATTCCCCAGGCTTGGTGGAATCAATCCCGTGGTACTACCGGACGTAAAACGAGAAGATGATTGTGTCGTATGTCCCGCATTGTGGAACCACACTTGCAGCCTGTCTACAAATCCCCTGGTGTAGTTGAGTAGCCAGGAAGGTACCACCACATGCACCAACACTTCACGGCAGGGTAGCGCTGCCCTCACTTATATTTGGGTGGGACTGTTCTGTAGACAAAGGGTTCTAGGTGCCCAGGGCACCCTCCGTACTTTTGGGAATACTGTTACTGTATGGTCATAATCTATATTGTGTATGTTGTTTTATCAGGAGACTATGGGACCAGAGTAAATCGGCTGTACATACTTCTTGTGGTTATTGGCGGTATACCATATAGGTATACCAGTCCCATGAGGGGCTATCCCATCAATGCAGGGATCCTCACGGGTGGCGGCGCTGCACCAGCCACCCCATGCTCCCCAAACGCGGAGGCTTAGGGCCGCTGTAAGCCAAACAGGTAGCACCATAACACGCATATCTCCCCGAGGAGGAGGAAAGGGGTGTGATATATACCCCTACTTGTTTTAAATACACTTTTTAAACTGTTTTATTAACTTCAAAGCTCCTCCAAAACTAGGTTAAATTGGAGTACTTTCTGATTTACTAGTAACTGTAGCGTTAAACTTGCTTTGATTGTTATGGTGCTATGTGGGCATATGTCCTATTTCAAACCTGTCACGTCGTTTGCACAACTATTGTATATTCAGTCCACTTTCCAAGAAGAAAATGGTCCCACCATTGATTTCTAGTGAAGTTACACACACAGATGAATTTGAAAAGATCAAGTTCACTCAGCAGCAATCTTCATTTAACATGGGGCAAGGCTACTGTGTGTTGTTTTTCCAGATCTGCACACTTCTCCGATATTACCCCAGCGTGACTGCCTCCCTTATTTTTTCATTTAAACACACAATCTTTAATTGCTGGCTTTGTACAGTTGTCAAAACAAAGTGGTTATATTGTAAAGGCAACTAAATACAGTAAACATGTATAAGCAAAGCTGCTTTAACAATGTCTCTATTCATGTAACCTTGTGCAAGATGGGGGTTTCCTAGCTGCCTATAACAAAACGTGCTTGTAAATTATATATTTTTTGCTAAATAAAACACTTGTGAATGGCAAATGTATAGGTTGTGTTCTTTTTTTTGCACACATTGGAAACGTGCGTGCCCTTTTGGAACACATTTCCGTGCGCAGGAGGGGGTAACGTGCTGCCAGTTGGGTAGTTCTGAGAATGCTGGATACAAGTATTTAAACTGCGTTCCTGCTGTTTGCTTGTTAATGAGCCAGATAATATTTCTGGAGCTCCAGCTTTTTCTTTGTTGGTGCCGCTTTACATCACGCTTTGGACGCCACTGTACACAGATAAATAAGCAAAGACGCAAGCCACTACCCAGGTATTGGCTTAGCTGCGTTGGCTGTTTCGCGTTATTTAGAAATACGCAGTATAGCTACTACAGACATTACTTCCATTACAGTAAATAGTCACTATTTCCTATTAAAGTCTGCATATGTTTTTATTCTAGCACCTACAATTCGGGAAATATTCGGTATATATTTACTCTGGTCTTATTTTTAGGACTGTATACTGTAGGTTCAGTTATTCAAGATCTATAAAGTAATTAAGTTTATCATAAGTTACAGCCAGATGTTAAAGTGTGCCAGGTGGCATGGCTGGGATTTTGCATGCAATAGGCTATGTATCTATGCTTCCCATTGCTGTTTAACCCTTTGTTGCTGGGGCAAGGATGCTACAGGACTAACAAAGTGCTCTGCAATAGTTTGCTGTTCTTGCAGCAGTGATGGGGTTAACGATCACCAAGACCATTGTGACAAAATACCCCTGGGTATAAATGGTGTCCCATCCTGTTTTTAGAGAGAAGAGAAGAAAGAATAAGGGCAGCACTCAAAAAAACACAATTATTAGATCCTGAAATCATTACAGGGAGAAGGGGGAAACGCTCCCAATTTGGTGAAAGAAAATCATTGCATGTTATTTTGCTAGAGAGCATGCAATCACATTACTGGCACCAAAAACATAGATTGTAAGCTCATCTGGGCAGGGACTGTGTCTGTAGCATCCTTATGTGCTGCGTTGTTGTTATTGTTATTATTATTATTATGATGAAACATTGTAAAGTGATTGGAGGCTCCCTAGCAAAATAAAATGCTGTGATTTTTTTGGGAACTTTTATGCCTTTTAGAGTGTTTTTGTGTTCAGCTCTTATTCTGTTTCTTCTTCTCCTGTCTAAACCTTGTGGCCACACTATATTAAGGGCGTGCACCGGTGATAATGACTTTGCGAGTTTTACAGTTGATTTCTTGTGACGTATTTTTGTCCCTGTTCTGTCATTGTATAATGGCGCTCTGACGCTGGCACGGCCCTCTTACCAAACCCAGAGCTCTGAGCAAAAGAAGTCCAATGATATTTTCATGTACAGGGGTTCTCAGTTCAGTCCTCCAAGACCCCTCAACAGCTCAGGTTTTAAGAATATTCCAGCTTCAGCACAGGTGGCTCAGTTGAAGAACCTGACCTGTTGGGAGCGGTGTTGAGGGCTGGAGTTGAGCATCGCTGTCCTAGTACAGTGGTGCGCAAACTGGGGGGCGCGGGGTTTACAGAGGCCCCGCGCGCTTCCAGAAGGCACTTAAATTAAGTAAACCTTACTTGCCGTGGTTCAGCGGGCATCTGGAGACACTTGAAATGTCGCCGCGGGGTCATGTGACGTTGCGTTGCTATGGCAACGTGCCGGCATGAGACCCGGACGCCGGGAACCAATGTAAGGAGGAGGGAGGGGGTCGCGGAGAGCAGGACAGCGGCAGGGGGAAAAGATTGCGCTCCCCTGTAGATGCGGAAGAAGCAGAAAAATTAGGCCACACAGTCTCTAGAAACCTTATCTTTGCAGCTGACAAAAGCTGGTTTGTGTGTTTTATTTTCGGAGAATAATTGGCTTGGTGGCAAAAAAATGTTTTAAATTATAAGATATTTGCACCCTGTTCTTTAAAGAGCATACATGGCTACAGTATATTGATCAGACTGCTGCCGTAAAATAGTCCAATATAATGAATTCTTCTTTATAGTATACTTCTAATTTACTAAATAGTGTTCTGTCTCTTGAGCTGTGAAGGGTTCTTGTCATCATGTTAAGAGCATAATGGAATCGACTATTCGATTATAGCACCAGTTTAGCGGAATATATTTAGATGCAAAATACTTGTTTCTTATTGCATCAAACAAAATAATTTTGACTAAGAAGTGGTTTTTTTCATCCTAATTCAATATTTTTTTAGGAAACGTGAAAAGACTGGAAACCAACAGCCTAGTGATCTGATGATTTATCTCTGATTATTTTCCACTTGTCAAATATATATATATATAATATAATATGGCTCGACAAATGCCCTTGCCTACACGCCGGGGGCGAGGCATTTTGCCCGCTGTCGAGTGGTTCGGCGTCTCCCGGCATCTTCAGTGTCTCCCCTGCATGTCCCTTGAAAATTTCCGTGCGGCGTCAAACGACGCCACGTTCCCATGAAGTCATGACTTCAAGCCCAACACAGCGGCAGAGGAGCGGGCACCTGACCGCAGGGGCTAGGCTCCCCTCTCCCCCGGTCCACGTGCTGCTTCTCCTCTCCCCTCCTCCTTGGCATGCCGTGAGAAAAACATGTTCTTGGTATGTACAGTACATGCAAATAAATGTTCATAACCTGTTCATTATCCATATTCTTCGACAACAAAAAATGCCAACAAGTCAATCTGAAATATTCGATGGAAGTATACAACCTTACCGTATGGTTACCTGTGGAAGTATAAGAATGCACTAGCCTTAAATTATGAATAGGTCTCATTTGCAAAGTAACTCTATTTGCAGCTCAAATTTCCATGTTTGAATTCTTTCCTTTTTATTGATACAGCCACACGGCGTATGCAAATCCTTCTAAACCACAAAGCCGCATTCAAGTACCAATTTTAAGCAGCTTCTCGTGTCCATTTTTTGTCAGGTTTTTCCAGATGAATAGTTTCGAATTAGAAAGCACCGGACTATTAATACCTGATATGTCGAACAAAAATACTATCCGGGTCATTTAAACATGTGAGTTGGAGTTTTATATTAAATTTGTAGATTGTTACATTTCATAAGGAAAGAGTTGGGGTATTTCGTGTTGATAGTATTTGTTGGTCACGATTGCTTTTTGGTGATTATAAAGTCCAAACATAAGTCAGCAAAAATCAATTGTGACAAACATATACTGTATGTATGAACTACTCCAACTCTTTCCTAATACAATGTCAAAATCTACAGATTTAGAAGCAGTTAAAATGATGAGAATTGTCACCGAATATGGCAGACGTCAAGGTTACCGTTTCCTGTCCCAGAATCCTCTGCTAGTCCCCACTGCTTTAGGTTCTGTCTCCCAAGTGAGATGATCAGAATTAGCGTTATTATTGAATCTGTCATGCAGAAAAAAAAAAAAAAAATCCTTTCAATATATAAAACATAAAATATTACACATATTTTCTTCATTTTAGTGGCCCATATTTTTGGAATGAAGAATGGTTAAATATATGTAAGTCCTCTACTTTTGGCTCTCAGACTTATGACTATTGCTGAGGCTAGGGCCTGAGTCCCTATTACTAACTTACTGGGCCACTTGTGACCTACGGTAAGAGGGTATGAAGAATACATACAATGTATGGGTGATACAGTGAGTTTACTTCTACCTTACTAATTTGGGTAACCTGTGATCCTCTGCACTGGCTCACTACTACACAGTACACTAATACAACACAACCCCCAATAATGCTGTGCGGGTGTGAATCAGTGTCAGTGGTGTATTAGCCACCCCAATCCTGGTTTGTTGGCTTGTGATGGTGCCGTCACACCACGGGAGCTCGTTGTGTACTAACTGTTGCAGGCCTGAGCTTCAAAAAAGGTGCTTCGGTACCACTGTGCTTTATAACTATTGAAGGTCCCTTCCGACGGCGCTTGGACTCTCGTCCACGTCTGGTGATGTAGTGCTTCTGCTGCAGCGTGCACTCTGCAACCCTAGACCGAAACTGTAGGCCTTAAGGTCCTCGCAGATCTGACTCAACATGGCTACCCCCATTGCCAAGGCTCCTTTCTCCCATAGTCCCTCCTCTTCCACAGCTGCTCTCATGGCCATAACAGTCACATGTCAAGCGCACACTGGAGAGGAACCTGCCAGGGGACAGAGTAAGTGAGTGAGTGTGTGTGTGTATGTGTGTAGCTCATCATGCTACAGATATAAAAATGTAGGCGGTAGTTGTTAAATGTATTTTTTTCAATCTAGAATAGTACTGCTTGTTAAGAGATATCTATATACAGCTCTGTAACACCCTTATTCTGTGACTTCATAGCACAATAGCTACCTATCATATATACCATGGAGCTTTCTTCCCTGTTGTGGTCAAGAGATCAGGTCCATTCCAACAAATCGGAATTAAAATATTCCTCATCAAGGCATAGATGCCTTCACATAATATTAAATCTGGGCGGAAAAGTTAACGTTTTTCAATTCAGAAGTTCTATTTTTGGAGGTTTTCCCTCGTGACTGAGAAACCTGTGCAGTGTATAACCGCCTAAATCTGTAAACCTGCTTTGGTCCATGAACTGCTAGTGCGATATTTATCTAGCACTCTTCTAGATGCTGCAGAAAAGAGAATGTCAAATGTTTTTTGACAAACAACTTACCGCAGTAAAACTGCTTTTGAAATCTGAGACCTGGTTTATAATGCAGGTCGGGCTTCAAAGAGAGCGCCGATGTGGCAGTCTGCGCCATTCCCTTAAAGGACAAGTAACACTGAATCTGGCTGCAGTACCCCGCATGGGCGCTGTAGGAGGACATGTGCAGAGGTACACAATGAAGACTGTTGTAAGGTGAAATTATAACAAGGCTTTATTGTGCCTGTCGCTTAAAACACAGCAAAAAATCAACTTAAGTGAAATAGTGAGCCAAACAAAGAAACCTCAGCGCTAGTATGCACGCACACCTCAGCGATCTGTGAACTCTGTTCACTACCACGACGGGCAAGCATGGCCGTGTCATCACCAGGCTGGTTCGCCCTCATTGGTGGAAACGCTCACGTGACGCGGCCGGTGCGCGAAAAATCAAATTGTTTTTTTTGTCTGGTCAAAATCCTGCTAGCCGCGTCGCATAGCGCGCTGCATGGCCGGACTGGTGCACTTACATGATTTTGATAGTGCCGAGCTCGCTGTCGTGTGCACTATGTCTCACGGGGACCGAGACTCCAGACCCCCTCATTCCCATCCTATAAAATAGAAAAGATGGGGGGGAGGGAGGGGTGTTACAGCAAGGGAGAGATGGCTGCTTTAACTAATACAGATATGAGTTGCACTGTTGAACCAATAGTGTTAATTCAAAATGTAAAGAATACCATTCAATAATTTCACATTGATTTCAGATTGAAGCCTGTCATCGGAAAGTAGACAAATACTGTTATGTGGGTTTATCTTGTATAAATTGTTATGAACTGTGAGCAGTTCAGATAAGGCCTGAAAGGCTTTGAAGTGATATCAACCCTAGCAAACCACAAAACAAACAGTCATTTCAGCTGTCAATCTGCATGCTTCAGCCTTATGCTCGCTGAAGATAGGGTCTTTTTTTTATTGTAAAAAAAATAAAATAATTTTTATAAACATTATCAATACAAAAGCAACAAACAAATTTAAAATATGCCATTTTACATCTTATTTACACTATGCAGAACATGTTTACACACTTCTATCTGAACACCCGCCCATCTTCTCTCCCAGGACTTTATATCCCACCCGTCTCTCTCCTTCTGCTTTGTTTTCTTTAAATGCTCTATAACCTGTTCAACTGCGCAGGTTACAGGCACCAGAACCTGCTCTGTGGAGAGATGACTGCGGGTGATCCACAACCTGTACTTTACCAGTGCAGTGACCGGCTCGTACAAATAGAACACATCAACTTGACTGATTTGGTTCCACTCTGTATTAACGTTACGCATGCCATAGTTCATATCACCCTAATCGGCTATGGCAGGGTGGCCACCTCCAGCCCTCAAGGGCCACCAACAGGTTAGGTTCTCAGGATATCCCTGCTTCAGCACAGGTGGCTCAGTCACACGGTTAAATTACCTTAGGACCGGAGTTGGCCACTCCTGGTCTAAGGGAAAAAGGGTGTCGGGTAACAGCTTTTTTTGACCTATAACAGTATGTAAATCCCCATAACAGAATCTGGGATAGAAATTTGACCTGTGACAATCCAGGGAGGCCTCAGAAAGAGGCTGCTGGGAACAGTCACGTTTGCTTCGTGCATGAAATAATTTCATAATAAGAACACAAAGACTATTTTTTTTTTGCCTAATGAGTCTTTTTGTCTTTGCGGATGGAAAAAACAAAAAAGCATTTCTCAGGTTTCTGGCCACACGGTTGTATACGAAAAAAAGAGCAAGGTTGCTGCAGCGCTTGTCATTGAAATAATAATAATGATGAAAAGGTGAACCAATCGTTTATGAAGAAAAAAAAAAACCTCCTTGTTCCTTTCTAATGGGGTATAATGACAGATGACCTATCCCCAGGGTAGCGTCTGGTGATATTTTTGTATGTGCCTGTCCCTTCCTCCCCTACCGGTATTATGATTATTTATTTATATATATTTTTAAACAAACTTGATGATTGAGGTTCTGACTGCCTTTAAATTGTCTCTACAAGGAGAGTGTGTAGTAATGAACCCACCGAAACAATCAATGAGGGCCCATTTCTCCAGCTTTAGGATGATTAGAATATGAAAATGACGAGCACAATGGTGCAGATGTTTTAAAATCACAGCAGACAGCAATTAGTGATTTGGGAACCAGCTGCTTATCTCTCCAGATAAAGACTCCTAACAGGGAATTACACTCGAGGAACCATTAACACAGATGGATCTGCAAATAATTTAAAGAGGGGGCGGTGTAGTATTATCTTTGATTTGGGAGCCAGGTTCTTGATTTATTTTACTTAGTGTGGGAAGGTAGGTTGTACGTTTTTGCTGCGGGCCAAGAATGTCTTGTTCAGCTTTGTGTACAGTGTGTGTTCCTTTTGAGAAGTGTGACTTTAGCTGAAATTCTGTCACTTCTACAGCATTAGTAAAACATTGTATACAATATGCACCTGGATGGCATAGTCTATTGTGCATTAGCAATCCGTGTAATTTGTTCAACTGAAAGGACGTAATTACATAGTTGGCTTACTAAGTATTGAACACTGTAATGGCTTATTTTCTATTCTCACGTGCAATTTTTACAGATAATATTGATTCAGTCCCTTTTTGTACACCATTAGCATAAAACAAATGTTCTGTGTTCTGTGATGATAGAATACATTACCCCCATACAAACTCTTTCAATCTGTTATATATGGCACAACACATTCCAAAATATTCCACATAATGACCACAATGGTTTTCATTCAGTGTCTTGGATAACTTGAGGGACTTGCCTTCGAGGACCAGTGTACAGATGGTGGGGACGTGTGTGTGTGTGTGTGTGTGTGTGTGTGTGTGTGTGTGTGTGTGTGTGTGTGTGTGTGTGTGTGTGTGTGTGTGTGTGTGTGTGTGTGTGTGTGTATGTATGCACACAAACAGAGGCCGCATCCACACCTAATGATGATAGGGTATCTATAAGACCTAAGTATAAATAAAATAAAAATTTAGGTCGGTGCTAGATAAATGTAACAAAAACAAAAAGCAGCAAGAAGTCTCAAAAGAGAACACTCGGGTAT
Source organism: Ascaphus truei (assembly GCF_040206685.1). Classification (NCBI taxonomy): domain Eukaryota; kingdom Metazoa; phylum Chordata; class Amphibia; order Anura; family Ascaphidae; genus Ascaphus; species Ascaphus truei. The sequence continues at coordinate 28,919,065 of NC_134483.1, forward strand.
ACCCAAAAGTATAACAATTTATTAATTCAGACAACAACACACTTAAAATATATAAAAAAAAAAAAAAAAAAAAAAAAAAAAAAAAAAAAGAGCTAGACCCCTATATCTGACACAATGTGAGTGCAAGAAAATTAACTAGGACATAGATCTAGCTACTACATACATATATACTTTTGGCGATCTTTAGGTTCCACTCAGGGTGTCAGCGCCTCCAGCTCTAGCGGGCTCCAGGATTCCCAGAGACAATCCCCACCAGGGCAGATTTCTTCCATACCCCTACCAAATACGCTGAAGACTCAGGCAGTGGTATATAAAAAGGGATGCTTTATTTAGCAGCACTGTGATTGCCATACAGCGGATGAAGGATAGATTGAGATGGGTACCAGGCCTCTTGATGGTGCTTGGCCGTCTGATAATATTGAGGCCATGTTCCCAGTTCTGATCTCTCTCTCACAGTCAGCCCAGGAGGGACTGACTGGCATGTCTCACCCCCAGCTGAGAGGAAACCGCACACACCTCTCCCTAGGAGGGGTGGAAGAGAACTCTCTATAATTAAGCACTTCCTCTCAGACACCAGAAGGGGAGGGCACAAGGTCTGCACCATTATTGGCTCTTCACAGACCCTGTGTCACCGCCACTCAGAGAGTCAGCATGAGAGGGGGGGGGGAGCTGTCAATGCCCCTAGGATAGCCTGCCACAGCCTGTAGCTACTAAGGACTTATGTGACAGGGGGCAGAGATGCAGTCTGGACCAGTCTGGATTTATATATATATATATATATATATATATATATATATATATATATATATATATATATATACATACATGTAGAGGTATCAGTACCGTGTTAGCCGAGCTTCAATAAAAAATAAATAAATAGATGATACCGTTCTGTGGCTAACGAAATGCTTTTATTTGTGCGAGCTTTCGAGATACACTGATCTCTTCTTCCGGCGATGTTACAATGAATGAAGCAAGCAAAAGCTATACTATAAACAGTGTCTATTGGAATGTTATCTGTGCTGGTCCTTCCCCCGGTGTGGATGTGTTTTATGGCTGGAGGTGTCAAAAGGTTCCTGAAAGCAAGTGATGAAAGAGTGTGTATGTGTATCAGTGTGAATAAAAATGAATGGAGAGCCCACAGTATATACAGTACAGTATATATATATCAATAACAGGGCACACACAAAACAGAATAAGAAATAAAGGTAAACGGAGGGTGCATACCGTCCAAAAAGGTGCTTTCTCTTGACCGAAACGTTGTCACAACATTTCACTTTTTTTTCAGAATAGGAGTGCCTGTCCTGTTTATTTATATTTATGTATGTAAATATATATATATATATATATATATATATATATATATATATATATTATATATTGTACATGCTATGGTAAAACTATAAAAACAGAAAAAGACAATGGGTTATAAAATCTTTACATGAGAAGGACACTTTTTAGATGGTAAAGGTATACAGGGATATACCAAATAAGTATACATGGGAAGGATGTTGATCCAGGGAGTAATCTGGTTGCGAATTCTTGGAGTCAGGAAGGATTTTATTTTTCCCCTTTTGAGATATCATTGGATGATGTGACTCTGGGGGATTTTGTTTGCCTTCCTCTGGATCAATAAGTATAGATATATGATAAAATATCTGTTGTCTAAATTTAGCATAGGTTGAACTTGATGGACGGAAGTCTTTTTTCAACCTCATCTACTATGTAACTGCTGTATGTAACTATGTAACTACGCTGAGGATAGTGCAGAGTGGGTTACAATGATATATAAAAATGCTGGTGAATATTTAGAAATGGGCAAACATAGAATCACAGCCCTGAAGGTATAGTCCAGCAGTGCTTTTTTCTCAAGCCCTCCCCCGTGCTGCTTTCTCAGAAGAGCCGCCCCGTTTGCGTTCTAGTACAAATAAAACTTAAAGAAAATGGAAGCGCAGAGCGGGCAGGACTCTATAGTGCAGTATATTGTAAATGTTGCTGGCTACAGGACAGACCTAAATGCAGATGCAAAAGGCACTCGTAGACGTTCTTCTTTCATACGACTCATCTGACTGAAGGCTGGCACTGGTGCATTTGCCATTCTTGCTTGGGGTAGCTGTATATGAGAGTGATTTTATGGGACTGCCGCTTTAGCCCTTTACACGCACGCCATGGTCCCACATAAACACTCCACCAATAAATCACAAAAGCATAACATCTGTGAAATAATGGGAATATTATGCTTGAGTAGCCCAATTGGCCAGCAAGGCATGGGTTTCGGGCATTAAAAAGAACGCTGATCTATCACCGCAGTAAAATGCCCCTTATTGCTGCATTAAAGCTTGTGATCTGGCTTTAGTGACTTGGACGATAACAAAAATTGACCTTAATTATGGATAATGCCCTTTTTGTTTTCTTCATTTATCAACCTGTAGTGAACCTAAGACAAAGTCCTAGTAGCCATACTGATCCTGAAGAAGTTGGTGATGCCTTTTTAGTGAATGGTTTTTAATATGTACTATACAGAACATGGCATATGAAGAAGACATCTGTGAGATTTTGAAAGCCTTTGAAAGAATGTCAATACTATTTAATAGGTTAAAACTATGGTGACATTTTTTTTTTTTCTCCTTAATTAAATACTGTAGCAGTGATTTACTTTTCAGCAGTGATTATATATCTGTAAACAGAGGTCGGGTTGAACAAGTCTGTGTGTCTTGGGCGGGCATATAATGTGTGCAATTCACAGTTTGCCTTTTTTTCCCCTGCTGAGATTTTTCATCTTTCTAATCTGCATTAGAGGAGCATTAAACACGATGACAAAGAATCATTTTACTGAAAAAGTTGATTCTGACATCGAATAAATTCACTGTTAAGCAGAGGGAACAAAGGGTCAGAGGCTGAGCTTCATAGATACATTTGGAATGAAATATTCTTTGCATTCATTACAGATGATTTATCACTTGTTCTGCACACATTTGGCACAAAGTGTACCCGTTCCATCAGGTGGAAAAAAAAGTCCTGCTGATGATCACATGATTATTCTGACTCACGGCACTAAAAATACTAACTGCCGACGACCTTTATTTGTAGAGACTATTGAACGGAGCTTGTATTATTTATCTATGCATATATTATGAAATACTTTGGGGCACTTTTTTTTAACCATCTCAGTGCTGGTAGCCTCAAATGCCACGTATGCATGTGCAATTAGTATCTGTGACCTGAGGTTATACAGCAAGCGACTCATTTGCATTGAAAGGTAGTCCCAGTCCTATTGTGACCTCTATGGAGAAAATGAATGAGTGTTCATGGAGAAAGGAAAAAAAACAGTGCTGAAAATAAAGTGACTGTCAAAATGTTTTCAAAGTGAATTCTTCTCTCGTGGCAATATTATAGGATTGTGGCAATATTATAGGATTGTGGCAATATTATAGGATTGTGGCAATATTATAGGATTGTGGCAATATAGGCCAAAGAACAATTGCTTCCTACTGTTTTTTAAATGGGTTTCAGAAAGATATTTGGGTGCATAAACATGTCCATGTTGTTATTTACAGCTGCCATATTCATATGATATTGTGCCCGTATGTTTTACGGAAACGTTATACTATACACCCAGGGCGACGGCCCTCTCCCCTTTCTTTCAGAAGTACTTGTTGGTACTAACTTGTTTCATACATTATACATTGATATATAATATATATAATATTGTAGATCAACCTGCGTTACTGGCCTTTTGTACGGTAGTCAGTTGGTCTGTTTCTAATGTAGAGAAGTGCACATGCTCAAGGCGCGCATCATTCACTGCATTGTTACGTGTCATCCAGTGCTTGAGCTGAAGCCAAGGATTTTGGGTAGCAACATGCAAATGAGCAGGTTAACCACTATATGTTGTGATCATGGGGGGAATGTAGCAAGTTTGGGAGACCTGAGTGAGATATGCAGATACAGTCCTGGGTTCTCCCTCATTCCCTCACTTTGTACAGTGGAAGCGTTTTAATATAGTTTTTACTCACCATTTCTTAATTGTGTCTGTGTTTTGTAATCAGATGATTGGTGATTTTAGAGCTTGATTTAGAATGTTATCTATTTTAATGCACATTGGTTAATGGCATACCCAATGATGCAAAATCACGCATGCATTGCCGTTGCCCAGTTGTCATCAATGCAAAAATCACACTGCTTCTAGTGAACCTTTTCAAATAGCATTATTGTACTGTATTTGTGAAAGTAATTTTCAGTTTGTCGGAATGGTTGTGAACAAATAATCAATTCTATATATCTTTGTTCTCTTTTCAGGTACATGAAAGGTTTCAAAAACATTCTGGTCTGCATTATGATTCTGGCATCCATCCAGACCTCACCAGTGACACCTTAAAACCAAAGCACCAGCAGAAAAGTAACCAGCTCCATCTCGACTGGCTGACGAGCTCAGATATTGGAGCAACGGTGCAAAGTTGCTTTTTGGATACGGAATCCAACAAAGAAGCTAATGTCGCCACGAGTCCTAATGCAGAAATGGCTCTTCCATTTCTCAAATCTCAATCAAAGAAGTCTAGTGTGGGTAGCCCTTGGAGTCAGGTGTCCAGTACTAAGGAGATTTCACCTTGCAGTGCAGTTTCATCACCAAGTAATATCAGCATTGTATCATCATCTAACAATCTCCCTGAATGCAATGGGCTTTCACCATTAGAGGACCAAAAGAGTGGGCTGATGGTACCCTCAGAGCAATCTGCTGGTAATACAAAAAGGAAGTCTAGTAAAAAAGACTTAAATCAAACCATACAGGTGACTGAGCTTGAATGGGTCAAAAATAATCACAAAGCACTTGATCCCAAAAGTCATGATATGAAAGAAAGTAAAAAGGATTGTTATCTCACAGAAGACCTTTTACCAGCACCAAAACCGCAGGATATATCTTCTGTAAATAACTGTGAAAGTGACTCAAGCCATGTGCGAATAACTATTCCAATAAAATCTGCAACTGGGGATTCACCTGCCAATAAAAGGAAGAAGAGACAGTCTTTAAAAGCCGCTATAGATAAAAAGGTACAAGAGGACCACCAGCTTTCAGCACGGTCGGCAATTAATGAAATAAGCAACCAAATGCTTTCTCAAGCCCAAGGAAACAGAAAAGACAATAGATTTGTAAAACAGGGTAAAGTTATTAGTAATGAACTGCCATCCAGGTTAACAGAACATAATGCAAGTGGGGGGAAAACGTTCATAAACAGTGTAACCCGACTACACAAATCGATTACTGCACCAACTTCAAAAGCCATTTCAGAAAGTGCGAAATCTAAAGCACCAGTATTGCAACACCCAAAACTTGCAGCTAAAAAAAGATGGACAAGTGGCAAACCCAAAATAAATACACCTCATGAAAGTTCAGTTTCACTGTCTGAAAAAATTGTGGTTGAGCCTCCTTCAGCCTACCCAATAACGCCATCCAGCCCGCTGTACACAAATACAGATAGCCTTACAGTGATTACACCGGTGAAGAAAAAAAGGGGTAGACCAAAGAAACAACCTTTGCTCACTGTTGAGACAATCCATGAGGGAACATCCACTAGTCCAATTAGCCCAATAAATCGAGAGTTTCCTGGTATAAAAAAGAGAAAAGGGAGACACAGTCTTTCTGAGCTGGTCCAGATTACACCTACTACAGAAAAATCAATCAGTGAGTTGGAATTCCATAAGAAAGTTGGAAAGCTTGGAATGCTAGATAAGAAAACAATAAAAACCATTAATAAGATGAAAACTCTCAAAAGAAAGAACATTTTAAACCAAATTTTGTCTTGCTCAAGCAGCATAGCCTTGAAATCAAAATCTCAGCCACAGTCAAATGCAATAGCAACTGTGACCACAACTCTAGATACTAGATTAGGCAAACAGATTAATGTTAGTAAGAGAGGAACGATCTATATTGGCAAGAAAAGGGGGAGAAAGCCAAGAACTGAGCAGACTCCCCAACAAAACGATCGCAGAACAGCTATTAAACAGTCATGGCCTGTTTCTAGCCAGCCTGAAAACCCAGCAGTGCCTTCCAACTTGCAGTCACTTGTGGCATCTTCACCAGCAGCTATTCATGCTCTTACAACACAGTTAATAGGTTCTAATGGAAATCTTAGTCCTGTCAGCACTGATACACTGTTTTCTGATTTAAAAACGATGCCAAATCTTCAGCCAATTAGTGCTCTTCCAACAAAACCCCAGAAAGGAATACATGGCAGTTCTTGGAAGTTGTCTCCACCCAGGTTAATGGCTCACTCACCTTCCCATCTTTGTGAGATAGGCTCCCTAAAAGAAGTCACACTGTCACCAGTAAGTGAGTCTCATAGTGAGGAAACTATACCAAGTGACAGTGGAATTGGTACAGACAACAACAGCACTTCAGATCAAGCCGAGAAAAGCTCGGACTCACGTAGAAGGTATTCTTTTGATTTCTGTACCCTGGACAATCCAGAGGCTACACCGTCTGACACCAGCACAAAGAGCAAGCACGGTCACCGACAGAAACATCTCATTGTTGATGGTTTTCTTGCTCACGAAAGTGTTAAAAAGCCAAAGCACAAGAGAAAGAGGAAAAGTCTTCAGAACAGGGATAATCTGCAATTTCTGGCAGACCTTGAGGAACTAATCAATAAGTTTCAAGTCTTCAGAATCTCCCATAGAAGCTATACATTCTACCATGAAAATCCTTATCCCAGTATATTCAGGATTAACTTTGATCACTATTACCCTGTGCCATATATCCAGTATGACCCATTGCTCTACCTTCGCAGGACCTCTGACATGAAATCTAAGAAAAAGCGTGGTAGACCTGCCAAAACCAATGACACCATGACAAAGGTGCCTTTTTTACAAGGGTTTGGATACCCTATTCCCAGTGGAAGTTACTATGCACCATATGGAATGCCTTACACATCAATGCCTATGATGAACCTTGGTTATTATGGTCAGTATCCAGCTCCTTTGTATCTGTCTCACACGCTTGGAGCAACTTCTCCGTTTATGAGGCCCTCTGTACCACCACCACAGTTTCATGCAAGCTCTCATATGAAGATGTCCACTGCTGCCAAGCATAAAGCAAAACACGGAGTACATCTGCAACCACCTGTAGGAATGGGGTTAGCCGACATGCAGTCCTCTTTGGCGCCTTCAAAGGCTGGCGGAGTTGCTCTTTCAAGCAGCCGGCTTCACAAAAGGAAACACAAACATAAGCACAAGCATAAGGATGATCGCATCCTTGGGGGACACAATGATTTCAGTGGTCTTTTTTCAGGCAAGTCAACCAGCTTTTCAGGTCATGTACAAAACGAGAAGCTTAGTCCTTCCGGTAAAGACCTTTCCTCCATAAATGAGAAAAGTAAACATAAAGAGAAACAGAAGCACCAGCATTGTGAAACTGGGCAAAGAGGTTCAAAGAGCAGTTTTGAGGTGGACACACTTTCATCTTTGTCACTTTCTGATGCCCAGCACTGGACACAATCGAAAGATAAAACTGACTTGAGCAATGAATCTGTTGATGGCTGTTTGAAGAAATATGCTGGAAGCAATGAGTGCAACACAAGGACAGATTCGTCCGACCTATTTGTTGAAATTAGTTCATCGAATGAAAAGAGAGAGAGCGACATGGGTGGTGGTAAAAGAAGGAACTTTGAAGGCTTTGGGTCATACAGAGAAAAGGACATTCAGTCATTTAGAATGAACAAGAAGGACAGAAGTGCTTTTAATCCTGCAGCATCAGGTAAGATTCCCCTTACGCTGATTTCATGTTGCTGTTCTGCTTAATTGTGGTCTAGCAAAAAACAACATGCTGTAGTAAAATGAGCAGATTTATAGAACCGTTCCTAGAAAGTTAGCCCCAGATCTTCTCAGGAGGCCCCATTCAGAATACTTTGTGATGGCTAAAGTATAGTGTTATTCTACTTCTCTTAGCTGCTCAGTATACGTTTTTGTTTGACGAATGTCCTTTTAAGTATCATTTCATGTTAGTATTGTTGTAATTAGAAATAGAGGCGATATTGCAGTTAAATCAGTTAATGTTTTGAAATAAAGTCAGAGCAATTAACACAATGATTGCTTCCGTGATTGCGACTCGGGTGCTCATTTTCTTCCCAGATATTATTACCCTGTGCTATTGTAAAATGTTCTCCTTTTAATTAAAAACGGCAGTGAAAATGAAATGATAACTAAATGGACTTGTTGAGAATTAAATAATGAGCATAAGGATATACTGTATGTTCCCTTCCTCTGCCCTTCGCATTTGCAGGATTTGATGACTGGCGCAGTTGTTTTGTTTCTCGCTAGTATGAATATGCAGACGCAGTGTTAATTTATGAAGGATATTTGACTCACTATGGAGAATGCAGTGAACTTTTGTTGGTTCACGTAGACCCTATTCAATATGTCTTGGTGTTGGAGAAGACTTCAGCTCCATTTGTATGAATGCTTGCGTGATTCCTTTTAAGGGATCAAAACAGAGTTTTTCATAGATTAAATTATAGTTTAGAGGTTTTGAAACCTCATAGGTTTCTTCCTCGAGTATACCGAAGAAACCTATGAGGTTTCAAAAGCTCTGTATAGTATAATTTCATAGTTACAAACTCCTTTTGGTCCACTAAACGGTATCACAACTTACACCTACTCTGCATTTCTCCATGATTAATATGGTGCTACCAGAGCTTTGAACTATGTGAATGGGATTAAATTGTTTCCACCGTACCTTCAGGAATGAATCCACAGGAATATTGAAAATATATATTCACAACACACCTCTTTGTTACAAAGATCCTTTTAAGAAAATCCCATGATCTCCAATAGTTACGTTCCTGATTCATGAAGCTAAGCAAGTACAGTACTTATGTGCAGTTGTTGTTTAAATCATTGTTCACGTCAATACCGTTTTTTGTGAGCAAAAATGCAATAGATTGTGCATAGTGACAAATCCGTAGTTTTAGTAGTAGAATCCGTTATCCTGGACAGCACGTCTGAATTCTTAGGGCAAAGATATTTCTTAATCACAGAGAGAGAGAGAGCAGTTTTGGTTTGAGACCACATATAATACAGAGGCCTTGTTATTAGACACTGCACAAAGCGCAAAGACAATCACTAATTGGAAAGTAACCCATCTCTGCTAGCCTTCTTATCAAAGCATTGCAATCTCACTGCAGAGATGACTTCTTTTACCTCAAACGTTTATTGGACCAACAAGCAGTCGATATGTTACAAGCTTTTGAATCTCTCAGAGAATCTGAAGAAGGACCCAGAGAGATTGGAAAGCTTGTAACATATCAACTACTTGTTGGTCCAATAAAAGGGCCCATCCCACCTTCCCCCTCCCCCTCCTTTGTTATTGCATGGAAGAAGAGGACCAGGACTGCTCCCCACCCTTCTTTTTAAATAAAAGGGCGCTCTAAAGTTGTACTTTGTGAAATATCTCATTGGGTTTTTGTCTTGTGCCGACCTTGATTTCTTCCTCCCCACGGGTTTTTTTTTTTTCTTCGTCTTGAGATCATGTGGATTTGTCCATTATTCTAACCGGTTACTACGTTAGACACCTCTAGTTCACTTTTACATAAGGCTGTATTACAACTTAATGCTCCTTATTACTGATGGTATAAACTAGTTATGATATAACCCAACTAGAGGGCATTGTACGTCTATGGCTGTGCATCAGGTCTGGAAATATCCCGGGCGCCTAAAATGGTGCCTGTGTTGCGGTGCAGCGCTCACTAACCTGTCAGTCATCACCACGACCAGGCAACAGCTCAGCCGATCCTCCTTTTTTAGTAGGATATCAAAGCAGGATCGGGCGCGCTGTGACGTGCCGCGGCGATGACTGACAGGTCAGTCTGAGAGCAGGATAGAGAGGTGCGCGAGGGCTGTGGGAAGCGGGAGAGCTCCACCACTCTGGCCACCCTGCTCTCAATGATACGAGGGGGAGGTGTGACTGTGTGTGGGTTTGAAATGGGCTGCCGGCAGCTTTCCCGGAGCCCAGGACTAGTCTCCACCTAGGCCCTCCCTCTCTCTTTTTCTCTCTCACACTCCTTTCTCTCATTCTCATCCTCCCTTTCTGCACTCGCCCTCAATCTCCCTCCCTTCCCCGGGCTTGCGCTCTCTCTCCCTTTCCCAGGTTTGCGCTCTCTCCCCCTTCCCCAGTCTCGTGCTCTCTCTCCCTTCCCCAGTCTCGTGCTCTCTCCCCCTTCCCCAGTCTCACGCTCTCTCTCCCTTCCACAGACTCATGCTCTCCCTTCCACAGACTCATGCTCTCCCTTCCACAGGCTCGCGCTCTCACCCTTCCCCAGGCTTGCGCTCTCTCTCCCTTGCCCAGGTTTGCACTCTCTCTCTTTCCTAGGTTCGCACTCTCTCCCTGTCCCAGGCTGATGCTCTCTCTCCCTTCCCCAGGCTCGTGCTCTCTCTCCCTTCCCCAGGCTCGTTCTCTCTCTCCCTTCCCCAGGCTCGCGCTCTCTCTCCCTTCCCCAGGCTCGCGCGCTCTCTCCCTTCCCCAGGCTCGCGCGCTCTCTCCCTTCCCCAGGCTCGCGCTCTCTCTCCCTTCCCCAGGCTCGCGCTCTCTCTCCCTTCCCCAGGCTCGCGCTCTCCCTTTCCCAGGCTCGCGCTCTCTCTCCCTTCCCCAGGCTCGTGCTCTCTCTCCCTTCCCCAGGCTAGCGCTCTCTCTCCCTTCTCCAGGCTCGCGCTCTCTCTCCCTTCCCCAGGCCCGTGCTCTCTCTCCCTTCCCCAGGCTCGCGTTCTCTCTCCCTTCCCCAGGCTCATGCTCTCCCTTCCCCAGACTCGCGCTCTCTCTCTCTTTTGCCCAGGCTCGCGCTCTCTCTCTTTTGCCCAGGCTCGCACTCTCTCTTTTGCCCAGGCTCGCACTCTCTCTTTTGCCCAGGCTCGCGCTCTTTCTCTCTTTTACCCAGGCTCGCGCTCTCTCTCTCTTTTGCCCAGGCTCGCGCTCTCTCTCTCTTTTGCCCAGGCTCGCGCGCGCTCTCTTTTGCCCAGGCTCGCGCGCGCTCTCTCTCCTTTCCCCAGGCTTGCTCCCTCTCTCTCTCTCCCTCTCCCTTCCCCAGGCTACTCCCCTCTCTTCCTTCCCCAGGCTGCTCTCTCTCCCTTCCCCAGGCTGCTCTCTCTCCCTTCCCCAGGCTGCTCTCTCTCTCTCTTTTTTTCCCAAGCTCGCACGCTCTCTCTTTTCCCCAGGCTCACGATCTCTCTCTCTCTCTCTCCTTTCCCCAGGCTTGCTCCCTCTCTCTCTCCCTTCCCCAGGCTACTCCCCTCTCTCTCTCCCTTCCCCAGGCTGCTCTCTCTCTCCCTTCCCCAGGCTGCTCTCTCTCTCCCTTCCCCAGGCTGCGCTCTCTCTCTCCCTTCCCCAGGCTGCGCTCTCTCTCTCCCTTCCCCAGGCTGCTCTCTCTCTCTCCCTTCCCCAGGCTGCTCTCTCTCCCTTCCCCAGGCTGCTCTCTCTCTCTCTTTCCCCCCCCCCCAGGCTCGCACGCTCTCTCTCTCTCTTTTCCCCAGGCTCGTGATCTCTCTCTCTCTCTTTTTCCCAGACTCGCGCTCTCTCCCTCTCTCTCCCTTCCCCAGGCTGCTCTCTCTCTCTTTTGCCCAGGCTCGCGCGCCCTCTCTCTTTTTTTTTCCCAGGCTCGCGCACTCTCTCTCTTTTCACCAGGCTCGCGATCTCTCCCTCCCTCCCTCTCTCTCCCTTCCCCAGGCTGCTCCCTCTCTCTCTCCCTTCCCCAGGCTTCTCTCTCTCTCTCTGTCTCTCTCTGTCTCTCTCTCCCAGGCTGCTCTCTATCTCTGTCTGTCCTCCCAGGCTGCTCTCTCTCTCTGTCTCTCTCTCCCAGGCTGCTCTCACTCTCTCTGTCTCTCTGTCTCTGTATCTCTCCCAGGGTGCTCTCTCTCGCTCTGTGTCTCTCTCTCCCAGGCTGCTCTCTCTCTCTGTTTCTCTCTCCCAGGCTTCTCTCTGTCTCTCTCTCCCAGGCTGCTCTCTGTCTCTCTCTCCCTGGCTGCGCACTTTCCCTCTCTCTGTCTCTCTCTCCCAGGCTTCTCTCTCTCTCTCTCTCTCTCCTAGACTGCTCTCTCTCTCTCTCTGTCTCTATCTCCCAGGCTGCTCTGTCTCTATCTCCCAGGCTCTCTCTCTCTCTCTCTCTCTCTCTCTCTCTCTCTCTCTCTCCCTCTCTCCTTAGGCTTGCTCCCTTCCCCAGGCTTCTCTCTCTCTGTCTCTGTCTGTCTCTCCCAGGCTGCTCTGTCTCTGTCTCTCTCTCCCAGACTGCTCTCGATCTCTCTCTCTCCCAGGCGGCTCTCTCTCTCTCCCAGGCTGCTCTCTCTCTCCCAGGCTACTCTCTCTCTCTCGCTGCTCTCTCTCGCTGCTGTCTCTCTCTCGCTCGCTGCTCCCTCTCTCTCGCTCGCTGCTCTCTCTCTCTCGCTCGCTGCTCTCTCTCGCTCGCTGCTCTCTCTCTCTCGCTCGCTGCTCTCTCTCTCTCGCTGCTCTCTCTCGCTCGCTGCTCTCTCTCGCTCGCTGCTCTCTCTCGCTCGCTGCTCTCTCTCTCTCCCAGGCTGCTCTCTATCTCCCAGGTTGCTCTCTCTCTGTGTCTCTCTCCCAGGCTGTTCTCTCTCTCCCAGGTTGCTCTCTCTCTCTGTGTCTCTCTCCCAGGCTGCTCCCTCTCTCTGTGCCTCTCTCCCAGGCTGCTCTCTCTCTCTCGCTGCTCTCTCGCTGCTCTCTCTCTCGCTGCTGTCTCTCTCTCGCTCGCTGCTCTCTCTCTCTCTCGCTCGCTGCTCTCTCTCTCGCTCTCTCTCTCTGCCAGGCTGCTCTCTCTCTCTCCCAGGCTGCTCTCTCTCTCTCTGTGTCTCTCTCCCAGGCTGCTTTCTCTCTCTCTCTCTGTCTCTCTCCCAGGCTGCTCGCTCTCTCTCTCTCTGTCTCTCTCCCAGGCTGCCCTCTCTCTCTCTGTCTCCCTTCCCAGTGTGTTGGTGTGTGTCGGTGAGTCTACCACAAATACACACACTCTGACATACAGAGTGTCACAGCAGCTGTAGAATGCTCCATGTACCCATCACTTCATTTACATTTTTATTTCAAACACTCAGATAAACCTGATGGTGTAAAGAGGGTCAGCTTCCCTTCTAGAAGTGTACTTCCTGAAATCCTCTTATCACATTGTACATATTAACTTCTATAATACCACAGCCACTTATCCTGTCTCCGTGTGGCCTCTTGCATTCGTCAAAATCCAACACACTTTCCCTCATTTCTATCTATTTACATTCTCTGCTCCCTAATATTTATTGAAAAGAGAGCTGTAATATTTCCCCACTGGGCTGGTACACTATTGCAAACCGCTGTGTATCTAGCAAGAATATAATGGTACCCGGCTAAAAGGGAGCTGCGCTTTAACTCAGGAGCGGCCAACTCCAGTCCTCAAGGGCCACCAACAGTACAGGTATTGGGGATGTGGCTCCAGCAGGGGCTCAGTCATTCTGACTGACATACACCTGTGCTGAAGCAGGGATATCCTTCAAACCTGACTTTTTGGTGGTCCTTCAGAACTGGAGTTGGCCGCCCCTGATTTAACGCTTCTTTCACTCGGCATTTCATCTGTGTCCATTTCAAACATTTTCATGAGGTACTGTTCTCCGTTTCTTCTGAGCAAAAAGCCATGAGACGTATTGGTATCTAACACCAAGAGCGAGTTAGGTACTCCAGTTATACGAGCTTCCTGTTTTTCATATTAACAAGAACCTCAGAAACCACCATGTTCAAGTTCCCAAACCACAAGTGGCGCATCAGCTAGCAGATGCAATGATCTCCAGAAAGTACGCACGTGTTTTACATGACCTCACAATACTAGAAACACTTGTGTTATGCCTTTTTATTACTACTTTATTGGCAAATCTCTGAATCTGTTGAATAAAATGGGCTGATATACATTTCAATACAACGTTTAGATTGATCAATCCTGACGTGAGATGAGGAATGGCCTCGTAGTAAAGGCGGTGTAGGGCCTTGCGTAAACCGTAGCAAACAGAACCCATGTGCACTGCAGTCTGTAAAGTTACATTTTCCCTGATTGGGTTCAATTAGAATCTGTGGTTTCCAACCTTTTTTTTTTAAGTTAAGGAACCCTTAACCCTTGTGAAATTCCGAGGAACCTCAACCTCAGCGTGTCTGAGGTCAGATACATAGTTAGGAACCCCAACCCTCTCTAATAGTGTGTCTGAGGTCAGATACATAGTTAGGAACCCCAACCCTCTCTAATAGCACGTCTGAAGTCAGATACATTGTAAGGAACCCCAAACCTCTCTAATAGCGCGTCTGAGATCAGATACATTGTTAGGAACCCCAACCCTCTCTTTTTGGTATCACCTCTCTAATAGTGCATCTGGGATTAGATGCATTGTAAATTCTTTGTACAATTTTAAAATGACCTGAAATTAAAGGGAACTCTTAAGGGATGCCCGGGGAACCCAAGGGTTCCTAGGAACCATGGTTGAAAAACACTTAATTAGATTGTTGTAATGGTCTGTTGGACCAAACACATTTTCCTTGTTTAAAACACAAATCGGATAGTTCGTGTTTCCAATTGTTTCCTGAAATCCTTCGGTCAATTTGAACTCCTTTTTTTGGATGCACACTACAAATTCATTTTTACGTCAAATCAGCCTGCAAGGCATATAGCAAGGCCGTACTCCAGCTGTTTATCAGTGTTAATTATCTACTATATATTTCTGAGTTCACTGTATGTCTGCGTCCCTAGCGGCAATCTCATTGGTCCCTTGGCCTGCCCGCCCCCGCACCTCTCATTGGCCTGAGGCAGAGTGACGGGCCAAACAAAAAAATTAAAAAAAATTAAAAAAAAAACACACACACACACACACACACACACACCCCCCACCCCCTCCCCTCCCGGTGCCCCTCACTCTCTCCCCCCTCCCCACCTCACCCAAATCCCCACGCTCCGCAACATCCCCAGCCGCACCATCACCCTCACCGTGCGCCGCGGACAGCAGCAAACTCCAGCCTCCTCCTCCCTCGCGGCGCGGCCCGGGCCTCCTGCTCTCCCCCTCACGTGCGCCGCTACCGGAGAGGGGAAGCGCGGCCCGGGCCTCCCGCCTCAGATCCACGTGGGAGCGGCCGGACGAGTGAGTGAGCGGCCTTCACCTCCCCTCACCCCCCTTCAAACAACCCCCCTTCACCTCCCCTCACCCACCCCTCACCTCCACCCCCCCCCCCCTCCCGGCGCCGCTACAGTCAGCGGGGGAGCGAGCGCCCGGGACACAGCGGGGGAGCGGCCACAACAAGCTGCCTCCCGCCTCACATCCACGTGGGAGCTTCCGGACGGGTGAGTGAGCGGCCGGACGGGTGAGGGAGCTGCCGGACGGGTGAGTGAGCGGCCGGACGGGTGACTGAGCGGCCTTCACCTACCCTCACCCCCCTTCACCTCCCCTCACCCACCCCTCACCTCCCCTCACTCCACTTCCCCTCCCCTCACCCACCCCTCACCTCCCCTCACCCACCCCTCACCTCCCCTCACCCACCCCTCACCTCCCCTCACTCCACTTCCCCTCCACCTCCTTCCACCTCCCCTTCACCCCCCCTCCACCTCCCCTTCACCCCCCCTCCACCCCCCCTCCACCTCCCCTTCACCCCCCCTCACTCCACTTCCCCTCCCCTCCATCTCCTTCCACCTCCCCTTCACCCCCCTCCACCTCCCCTTCACCCCCCTCCACCTCCCCTTCACCCCCCCTCCACCTCCCCTTCACCCCCCCCTCCACCTCCCCTTCACCCCCCCTCCACCTCCCCTTCACCCCCCCCCCCTTCACCCCCCCCTTCACCTCCCCCCCCCCCTTCACCTCCCCCCCCCTTCACCTCCCCTTCACCCCCCTCCATCCCCACCTTCACCCCCCTCCACCCCCACCTTCACCCCCCTCCACCCCCACCTTCACCCGCCCTTCACCTTCCCTTCACTCCCCCTTACAACCTCCCACCACCTCCCCCCTCCTCACCACCTCCCCCCTCCTCACCACCTCCCCCCTCCTCACCACCTCCCCCCACCTTCACACCACCTCCCCTCCCCCTTCCCCTCTTCCCACCACCTCCCCCCCCTTCCCACCACCTCCCCTCCCTTCCCACCACCTCCCCCCCTTCCCACCACCTCCCCTCCCTTCCCACCACCTCCCCTCCCTTCCCACCACCTCCCCTCCCTTCCCACCACCTCCCCTCCCTTCCCACCCCCTCCCTTCCCACCACCCCCCCCCCCCTTCCCACCACCTCCCCCCCCTTTCCCACCACCCCCATCCCTTCCCACTACCCCCCCCTTCCCCACCACCTCCCCCCCTTCCCCCCTCCTCCCCCCCTTACCCCCTCCTCCCCCTTCCCCACCACCTCCCCACCTCCTCCCCCCTTCCCACCACCTCCCCCCCCCTTCCCACCACCTCCCCCCCTTCCCCCCTCCTCCCCCCCTTCCCCCCTCCACCTCCCCCCTTCCCCCCACCTCCCCCCTTCCCCCCTCCACCTCCCCCCTTCCCCCCACCTCCCCCCCTTCCCCCCCTCCCACCACCTCCCCCCCTTCCCAAAACCTCCCCCCCCTCCCCCATTCCCCCCCCCCCCTCTTCCCCCCCCTTCACCCCCCCTCCCCCCCTTCCCCCCCCCCCTCTCCCCCTCCCCTCACCACCTCCCCCCCCTAACCACCTCCCCCCCTTCCCCCCTCCCCCCCCTTCCCACCTCCTCCCCCCCCTTCCCACCTCCTCCCCCCCTTCCCACCTCCTCCCCCCCTTCCCACCTCCCCCCCCCTTCCCACCTCCTCTCCCCCCCCTTCCCACCTCCTCTCCCCCCCCTTCCCACCTCCTCTCCCCCCCCCTTCCCACCTCCTCTCCCCCCCCTTCCCACCTCCTCTCCCCCCCCCCCCCTTTCCCACCTCCTCTCCCCCCCCCTTCCCACCTCCTCCCCCACCTCCTCCCCCCCCCCCTTCCCACCTCCTCCCCCCCTTCCCACCTCCTCCCCCCCCCCTTCCCACCTCCTCTCCCCCCACCTTCCCACCTCCTCTCCCCCCCCTTCCCACCTCCTCTCCCCCCCTTCCCACCTCCTCTCCCCCCCCCCTTCCCACCTCCTCCCCCCCCTTCCCACCTCCTCCCCCCCCTTCCCACCTCCTCCCCCCCCCTTCCCACCTCCTCCCCCCCCCTTCCCACCTCCTCCCCCCTCCCTTCCCACCTCCTCTCCCCCCCCTTCCCACCTCCTCTCCCCCCCCTTCCCACCTCCTCTCCCCCCCCTTCCCACCTCCTTCCCCCCCCCCTTCCCACCTCCTCCCCCCCCCCTTCCCACCTCCTCCTCCCCCCCTTCCCACCTCCTCCCCCCCCTTCCCACCTCCTCCCCCCCCTTCCCACCTCATTGGTCCCTTGGCCCGCCCACGCACACAGGGGCACAAACACACACACACAGGGACACACACACGTAGACACACACACACACACACACGTAGACACACACACACACACACACACACACACACGTAGACACACACACACACACACACACACACGTATACACAAACACAGACACACACACACGTACACACACACACACGTACACACGCACGTAGACACACACACGTACACGTAGACACACACACGTACACGTAGACACACACATGTACACGTAGACACACACATGTACACGTAGACACACACACACACACACATGGACACGTATACACACACACACACACATGTACACGTACACACACACACATGGAGACATACACACACACATATGGAGACATACACACACACGTATACACTCACACACGTATACACTCACACGTATACACACACAGGTATACACACACATAATGTATACACACATGTATACACACACACATGTATACACACACACATGTACACGTACACACACACACACACACACACACACACATGTATACACACACACACTTATACACACACACATACAATGTATACACACAAACATGTATACACACACAAACATGTATACACGTGTATACACACATGTGTATACACACACACAATGTATACACACACAATGTATACACACACGTGTATACACACACACGTGTATACACACACACGTGTATACACACACACACATGTATACACACACACACATACAATGTATACACACAAACATGTATACACACACTATCCCCAGCACCACCACATCAGCACACCGGTATCCCATGCCCCCCCAGCACACTGGCATTCTCGGCTCCCCGCCATTCCCAGCCCCCATCAACACCATCAGCACTCACACATCGGCACCTTTGCACCTCCCCCATTGGCACACCCACATCCGCACCCCCACATCAGCACCAAACCCTCCCAAATCAGCACACCGATACAATCACCATAAGTACAGCCACAGCAGCACTACCACCGCACATGGGCCGCGTGGACCACTCCCCACCCAAATGCCACACCCACACCACAAACATCCCGGGCAACGCCGGGGCTCTCAGCTAGTATTCAATATAATGTTATTACTTCGTTTATTGATGCTCTCCAAGACATGCAGCAAAGACTGACACATGGTTGGATGCAATATGCATGACTAGTTCTAGTTCTATTTGCAAGGACATTTCTATACAGTATGAATGTGCTTGGACCAAGATATTCTACTTTTAGCATTTTTAATGGGACTCTTCAGCCTAATGTAGTAAATGTATTTAGTACTATATTTTGTGAGTTACATTTAGATGACAAATGCATTTTTAAGAAAATGCAGACATGTGTTTTTCGAATCCTTGTTAAACCGTTTCTTAAGGTTTGGTTTTATTGAATACATACTAAACTAATGTAGGACATCATATATCTAAACGTATACATTTGAACACATGTAAATTTTATAAATTTGTTGGCCTGTCACAAATTAATTTATGCTGTGGAAGTATTTTTGAAAAAGGCAGCTTAACTTTTTATTTAAGCCACATTTGTTCGCTAATGCAGCTTTTAGGGCTTATTCAATAAACTCAGCAAACTTCCATTGGCTTCAACGTCAGTCTCTTCTTATTGAAAAAGCCCCTTAGAAAATAACTGCAGTTATATTAATACATTCTTAAAATGGTTATAATAATAATATAATATGGCAGCTTGTTGTGGTATGTGAAGGGCTTAGGACAATCTTTTGAAATACTTTTAAAAATCATTTGTTACCATACATTCATTGTTTAAATAAGTTGGTAACAATTAGGATGCATTTTAAAGCAATGATACAAACAAATATGAAATACCCCGCTCTGCTTGGGTTAGTAATGGAGAGGGTGCTATCTCTAGCTTGGGCTTCCTAGGAAGCTTGTAAACATAGAGAGAACAGTAAATAAGAATATCACTTGTGGCCACATTCATATGTCTCAGACAGGTCTGCAACTCTGCCTGTCCCCATTATCGCTTAGCATACAGTGCTTCCATTGCAGCTAGGGATTCTGGGTAATCACATGCAAATGAGTACACAGTGTCACTCTTTACTTGTTATCCATCTTAACATGGACCCCCTATAAGCTTATGTCTACCGTATTACAGGCATACCCCGCATTAACGTACGCAATGGGACCGGAGCATGTATGTAAAGCGAAAATGTACTTAAAGTGAAGCACTACCTTTTCCCACTTATTGATGCATGTACTGTAATCGTCATATACGTGCAGAACTGATGTAAATAACGCATGTGTAACAGGCTCTATAGTCTCCCCGCTTGCGCACAGCTTTGGTACAGGTAGGGAGCCGGTATTGCTGTTCAGGACGTGATGACAGGCGCATGCGTGAGCTGCCGTTTGCCTATTGGGCGATATGTACTTACTCGCGAGTGTACTTAAAGTGAGTGTCCTTAAAGCGGGGTATGCCTGTACACAGCTCTTCATGACAGCCTGGGTTAAAGAAGTGCAGAGAACAGACAATCCTTTGGGTGTGATGCACACCTCTAAATCATTGTTAATTTATTCCATTAGTGGGTTAATGATTTGCTGTGTACAGTATATACAACTTAACGTGTAATAATAAATGTCTTCAAATGAAAATGAGCAGAACTTCCTGGTGATGACCAAAAAAATGATGCAAGTAAATGGTATCAGTGAAAACTAATAACGGGCAAAGGGAGTTAAAAGTTATAAATATAATCACGATAAACAAAATGAGTGATAGAATACAGGGTTTAGATTTGAAAGCAGATAAATAATTGGATTACAGGGATAGTGTGCGAGCGATCCCCATATCTGCGTAGTACAGAGATGTATGAAGGGTTTACAATTGTTAATTGTTAAGCTTGATATTGGCTTAGAACACGATGCTGTTGGTATCTGGGACTCCTTCATTAATAGGTTTACAGCTACCAAGAGGTATCACACAAACTAAAGTAAGAGCCGCAAACATATATAACATTGCTATATAAAAGCAAAGGGTGTATTACCGCTGCAATGATTTGTATTTTTAGAGAAGTTTAGAAACGTCAGCCCTTGTACAACAAGGGGTGTGAATAACAGACAATCACATGTAGAGTTAAAAGACCGCCAAACCATTCTCTGCGGCCCGTTCTCTCCAAACCTCTCTTGACTGACACGGCGGGAGCTGCAAGACTGGCGGCGGAAATGTTCAACCCCACCGGATGTTTGGAACTTCCGTGATGGTGGGCACCCTCCCTTGGCAGCCGTGCACTATAACCTGCACCAGAGATAGGACACTGGGGGCAGAGGGAGGCCGGGGGTGGGGGCAGGGGAGGAGAGAGAAGGGAGGAGAGAGAGAAAAGAGAAGGAAAGGGGAGTTGGAAGAGGGGGAGAGAAAGGGGGGGAAGGGAGAGAAAGGGGGGGAGAAGAGAGAAGGGGGGAAGAAAGACGTGACAGAAGTGAGCGAGAAGTGGGGTGGGGAGAAGAGCGAGACAGAAAGGCAGTGGAGAAGAGAGAGCGAGAAGGGAGAAGGGGGGTAGAGAGATGAGGGGGAGAAGTACCTGAAATGGGGAGTGAGAAAGGAGTGGGGAGGGAAAGGGGAATGTAGGTGAGAAGAAGAGTATGTACATTAAGTCCATGAAGTGGCCCACGACCAAAATATTTGCCCACCCCCACGTTACACTGTGCTAACTACTTGTCTTCTCTCTCAATTAGTGTTAATCTGCAATTGGAATTTAGATTCTAAGTATGAAACACACAGCTTGTAGACCATTTATATCTACCAAATGGCTCTGAACTACTCCTATGCTCCAGTATAAAAGTAACTTCACACTGGATGCCTTAATATACACACTACTCTGAAATGCCAGGTAATTATGTATTTGTCAAAAAAATTACATTCTAAAACATGATCACTAAAATGAAAACATTTTCAATAGCAGACATCATTTTTACTTACAAGCAAAACAATCATAGAGTTCTAAAACATTGGTTCTTTCCATTGATCAAATTTAGACATGTGTAGACTACATGTTCAGATGCAGCACAATATCTTCTCCCAGGTAATGCAACATTTACTTTTATAGATCTAAGCAGTCAAATGACAACACCCCACACCCCCCCCAAAAAAATCTGCCTGTTACAAGTTGGACAATTAGCAGCACACAGTTTAAAAAAAATGGACTGACATGGACTGTAGACCGTTTGTTATCCTATTGGATGTCAGTGGCTTTGAATTTATTTGCGGGTTGTTTTGTTACACATCCCTTTATCTTTCTCAGACAAAGTAGTCTTGTAAATGAAAGATATCTTTAAAGCTGTAGTTAAATCAATATTCTACATTTTTTTTGTTTGTTTTAATAAATCAGTTCTGTACTATGAGAAAATACTCGCAGCATTTTTTTTAAAACTATTTTTAATGTACAGTAGTCTAAGGCCTCGATTATACCAAGTGCTGCATAGCGGCAGCGCCATACGGTGGCGTCACCCTGCGCTGCTGCCGAGCGGTATCTTGATTATACCAGGGAGACAGGGAAGCGTAGCAGAGGAGGCTTGAAGGCGTGGCCGTGAGTGGTTCGCCCTTATTGGCTGAAACGCTCACGTGACGGTACCGTCGCCTGCCCAAAACAAAATCCTCTGTCTCCCCTCCAGTCGTTCGCCCTGCAGCTCCAGACGGCGTGCATGCCGCTACTGGTATGTTAACTTTAATTGGATTAATGTCTTTTGTTTTTGAGCTGCACTGCGTCGTGCCATGCGCCGCCGGTGGCGTTTTCCGGTATAATCACGGCCTAATGTAACAGGCATTTTTGTTTCTATAGCAATCATTTACAAAGTCACATCCCCTTCCTCTTCTGAAACAGGCTCTGGCTCTTGAACCCTGCCCTCTCTCTAGCAGTGCACCAGTTGAATTTAGTGCCTGCTTGGTAACATGATCTTCCTCACAGAACTTTGCAACTTGGGTCCTCTTCTGCAGCACTAACAGGGATTTAATGAACCCCTGAGCCGAATCTTCAGCGAGAACGGATCGATCGGCAATTTAGCTAATCCATTGTCCGTGTGCAGATTGTATTGATCTTGTATTGATTTTTAACAAACGCTTGAACTGCAGCTTTAAGAGGTACAGATGTAGTTTGCATCCACCGGTGCTCTGAAATGGGACGTACACATCGCAGCAGCAGCAGGAGACGCGTGAGAAGGGGTTGGGGCTACCACATTCTTTCACCCGCGGGAGTACACCAGTGGGTGCAATAACATTGGCTACAACTGTACCCTATTAAAAATATATTCTCTCACAAGCAGTATATATTTGCACACACTACTTCAATTATGCACAATAATAACACTTTAATTATGGAGTAGCTGAGCAGTCTGCAGAACTTTTGAACTTTCTAGGTCAGAGCTGTCCAGCTCCGGTCCTCAATGACCACTACTAACAGGGCAGATTTTGGCTGAAGCACCTGTGCTCAAGCAGGTGTTACCCATACCACCTCACCTGTTAGTGGTCTTTGAGAACTGGATTTGGGATCCTCTGTTCTAGGTGAAGCACATTCCTTTTGTAGATGCCAACATTAAACATTTGTATGCAACATTGCAACTTATGTCTACATTTAATGGTCCAGTGGAAACTGAAAAGTCAATCACATAAATATAGAATGTTCATCAAATAAACATCTTGTTCTCTTGGCGCTGGCCTTTGATGTGTCTCCATGTGGAATACTTGCATGCACTGGCTGAACATATTTCAGCTGCTATGCAGTGCGCCCTCTTTTTAAATTAGTGAAAAGTAGTGACTTTTGCTGTCTTACTGTTAGTGTGATTTACAAAGTTTTCTCTGCAGAAGTAACTGAGAATAAGTAAAATTGTAAAACAAAAACATTATTGGTTTAATAGACGCCACGCTAATATAACATCTTTATGTTCGCTTTATATAGAATCCCAGACCTGTATTGTTTTTATTAGAAGTTGTCATTGAGGTTTCCCTCGCCTGAATAGGAAATTCCATTAGCATGTGTCTTATTGTGAAGTAAACGGAGGGAGAAGAAGAACTAATCATTATTAATAAAATCATTCAAGTTGACTATATTTTTGGTTACAATTTTAACTTTCAGTAAAGGAAAAATAGAACGGTGTCCATTTTAGATTACAGTTACATTCAAAAGCTAAACAGCCTTTGGCTTGATACCCAGCCCTATGTTTTATATTTTGAGTTCAGATTTATGTCCACTTTGACACCAGGAAGATATCACTGTGTCCTAGACCTCCTAGAAGTTCCTTGTAATGCATGTTAGTGCAGGGGTGCGCAAACTGTGGGGACGCACAATTTTCTGGGGGGTGGTGGGCTAGGGGTTTACAAATGCCCCACGCTCTTCCCCAAAGCATTTACATGAAATGCCAGGGGAGCGCACAAAGCCTCTGTAAGTTCCCTAACCTTGTCTTTGGCGGCACGGCGCCATGGCAACTGACCCCACAGGGGTCACAGAGCATCATGTTATCATGTTACCATGTTACCATGGTAATGCAACGTCACATGACGTTAGAATGCTAGAGACCAGGTAAGGGGGAAGAGGCAAAAAAAAGTTTGCGTGCCCCTGTGCAGCCCTGGAAAGGTTTTACTGCAGCATTACTTTCTCTAAGCCAGCGGTGCGCAAACTTCCTGAGCTGCGCCCCCCTGCCTGGCAGCCGCAGCGTTCGCACCCCCCCTCCCCCTCTCCAAGGAGCCGGCGTCAAATGATGCTGTAGGTCATGTGACGCACATGGCGACATGCCACTGAAGAGCCAGCAGAGAGCATGTAAGGGAGTTAGAGGCTTTATGCCTTCCCCGGCATTTAGTTTAAATGCCTTGGTGAAGAGCGTAGGGCCTCTGCAACCGCTGCGCCCCCACCTAAAAATTATTGCGCCCCCCTGCTTTAAGCTATACTACTAACTTTCTTTGGGCCAATGGGACTGCCATTTTCCCTAGGTTCCATCTCTTTTAATGCCTGTAGGAAGCGATCTTGAGGCAATCCTATGAGAAGTCCTTAGGGGAAAATAACATATGCTGTACATAAGGGTTAGCTCTAACTTGTTCTGTGCTGCATCAATGAAAGAGATGGGGTTTTTTTTTCTGTTCATGTAGAGACCAATGGAGATTTTCTACAGTGACCACCGAGAAAGCCACCCTAATTCTTCATATTTTTGTAACCGTTTGTTAAACAAAGAGATTCTGTGATGTCTAATCTGAAGGAATGCACTTCAATTTCCAAGCCACAAACTACTGGCAAATTAGTCATGTACACCATGTTCCCTCGGTGTTTTTCCCGAGGAGGTATAAATGTCAACTTTGAAATCCTTGTTGTTAAAGTGCTTTTTTATTTTAGTGTCATACTTTCTTTGAACTCATATTCTGTGAGGAACTGTACAGACATAACTGTCAGCCGTTTATATTCCGAATTGGAATTATCTTTCAGCATCATTACTTTTATTCATGTACAACACATAAACACTTACAAAGTCCAGATATATTCTGCTACAATTAATGACAGTATTACTGGGATCAAACTAAAGGGTAACTAGTTACTAGGTGCTACTCTATTTAATATGTCTGCATATCTTTATTTCCATTGCGCCACCAGCTGGACTTAGCGCTTTACAGGAGATGCAATACGGTACAGGAAATTATAATACAATACGTGCAACAAATAATATCAGCAAATAGGAAAGGAAATCCCTGCCCCGGAGAGCTTACAATCTTAAGTTGTATGATGGGAGACTTACAGAGACATCAGGTGAAGGAATACGTGCATTAGATGGTTGGTAGGAGTGATTGTGAGTGTGGAACAGTAACCATGAGTCGAGGGAAGTATTTTTCAACCAGGGTTCCTAGGAACCCTTGTGTTCTCCTGGCATCTCTAAAGGGTATGTATACATAACTTGTGATCTACCGCTCACCCTGATATATAATGTATATGTCAGTTAGGGTATATATATATATATATATATATATATATATATATATATATATATTTTTTGCCTGCCGGTGCAAAGAGGATAGTGTTAACAGACAAAGACATACAAAGGAGGCATAGAATCCTCCTCAAAGATCCTCATTGGCTGCACACAAGGCTAGGAGTGAATTACACGGTGTAAATACCAAATATATCAATGTGGTTCAGTCAACCATTCGGTACAGGTAAGCAATTGCTCCCAACATTGTGAGAGGACAATTGCCACTAAAACGCCATGTGGCAAAAATAACAAATCATTTATAAGTATATAGCTAGACAAACAACATAAAGCGCACGCTCTAAACTAACTTAAAACCAATTAAAATGTGAATGTAACGGGGGACAGTCACAAGTGTAGCGATCAGGAATAGTTACCATCTAAATCATTGGTGAGTATATACAGCACACAGATAGTTTATAGAGGTCAGGTGAATGACTGCTGTAGAGTTATTCTCTACTCACGATGGTAGCTATGGTGTTGCAGGTGAGGGTGTGAGGTTAATACCACAATTTCAATCGCGTGGGCTTCTAATTATAACCAAACACTCAGGTGTCCCTCTAGTTATGTTGGAAAATATACACAGTATCTGTGACACTAATCTCTAAAGGGTACCCTGTCATTTTAATATTGTACCGAATACAGAAGAATTTACAATGCATCTGATGTCAGACACGCTATTAGAGAGGGTTGGGGTTCCTCTAAATTTCACATATGGTCCCTTAACCAAAAAAAGTTTGGAAACCACTGGTCTAGGCTATTGAAGCACTTCATTTAAGAGCCGAGTTTTAAGGTTTGATGTAATTTGATGTAAAGGTGGAGAGAGAAGGTGCTTGGCATATACTGAGAGTGTGGGAAATTTCACAGGTTTTAGGGTTTAAGGCGAGAAAGAGCAATAGAGGTGAAAGGGTTGGAAAGAAGCCAGTTTGGGGTAGAACGCAGGAGACGAGCAGGGGCATAACAAGAGATCAAAGCTGATATGTGAGGACATAACTACCGTTGTTTCCTCTTGCCTTCTAGTTGTACATTGCCATGTCATTAGTGTTCTGCTGCATACTGTAAGTGAACCTTCATGTGCTGCTCTTTAGGCTTCAAAGATCTATTAGTATGAAATGTTGTTATTCTGCAGATGAGATGAAGCTGCTTTTCTTGATTTGGCACTTGTGTTAAATTAGTTGGTATTGATCTTCTGGTGAATGAACGCAAAGTACTATTAGAGCTTGGAAAAGAAAATAGATGAGATAATTTCTGCGCTTACGAAGATTCAATGTCATTGTACATATTCTTCTAAAAATAAATATCAGACATATCCATATTTCTAGACAAATGTCTATTTTTTGAGTATTAGAATACTGTCGGACAGTATCCCACAATACTTACAGGGATCCCTGTGGAAATAGGTCTATGGGTATGCAAAATCTTTTCAGTAATGTTACCCGCATGGTAATGTCTACACCAGCAGTGGCCAACTCCAGTCCTCAAGGGCCACCAACAGGATTGGTTTGAAGTATATCCCTGCTTCAGCATAGCTGGCTTAATCATTAACCGAGCCACTGATTGAGCCACCTGTGTTGATGCAGGGATATCCTTAAAACCTGGCCTGTTGGTGGCCCTTGAGGACTACAGTTGGCCACCCCTGGTCTACACTGTGGAAGAAGATGTGGCCTTGAAGGTTTGAGTTGGCAATCAAGCTAATTTATTCATCTACTTATACTCTGTGGGATCTTGAGTAAATCACTCGCACTGCTTATACTACAGCCGGATAATTGCATAATTAGTGGGGTTTTTAATCTTGCAATTTTTAGGGAACTGCCCGATATACCACAGCATCAAATATACATGTTAACACTATTAATTTGAGTAAACATAATCTCAAAATATTAGGGCGATGGACAAAAAGTTATTTTTTTTGTAAATCAATAAATAGAAGTACATTTTCTATTTGCTCCAGCGCGCCCTTATACAGTAAACGCTTTGCTGCTTCCCTTTGCTATGGATCATTCATCACTTGTGTGTTTGAAAGGGCCCTGCCCCTGTCATTCTCTTGATGGAAGAGAACGTGAATGTGCTAAAGTGTTTTTACTCCTTTTCTACCTGTGCTGTATATAATCTTTTGGGTACTAACTGTGCTCACCTGGAGGAGGAGGGGGTGGTGGTTGTGCAGCGTTCAGAGTTGTGCTCACCTGGAGGAGGGGGTGGTGGTTGTGCAGCGTTCAGAGTTGTGCTCACTGACGTGTGATCGACACCATCAGACACATCAGACATAATCATTCACTTACATACCGTGATCCAAATGGAAAGTCCTGGATGAAAAATTCTCAGATGGATGGTACAGGATATTTTCACAGAGTCCCAGGGAGTTGATAATTCCCTTTAACGATGTCCGCAGTGATTCTGGGGAAACATAAGAGGTACACACCAATTGCGCAGTATGCCACTACTCCTGACCCCACTCTGAACCAACGGACAAAGAAACCCTACTTACAAGATAATATCTTGTGCGTTCAAGGGAGAGAATCTGTAACTGTGTCTCTGCTCTGTCTCAGTGTTTCACGGATCCCACGTGACCGGCAGCAGTGATCTCTTATTCCATGCAGCGACCAGCACTCACAGGGGACGTAAGTCAGGCATGTCATGCAGGAACAGAGGATTGACACAATGGTGTAATACGTTTACACTTTATTAAAAAACTTTAAAACACAAATCACCCACACTTACAGTAAATGGGGGATGACGATATGACTCACGGATGCCGTCCGCCACTTGTCTGCAGCCTGATGCACACTAGGGAGCCTTCCTGAATGGCGTTCTCTGAAACTCCTAGCCGATGACGTCAGCGGCAGGGCGGTGCAGGTACGCTCTCACAGCATCGGCACGACTATGGTGGCTGGACTGGCTCAAACACTAGTGGGAGCTGTGTTATATACCATTGCATATCAAGAGAGTCCACCCACAAATGGGAGGTCCTGGACTTGATTTCAATGTGAGCTGGAGTTGGGCAATTAGCAGCAATTGGGATCTAGGTGGCTGCTGGGATCAATTGCATTATGGTGAGCATGCTAATCATGCAAACCTTTACTACATCCAATTAAAATATATTACTTGCATGATTACATGGTGGATACTATTGATTGAAACACAAACATATATATTGTTATATGCCTGTTCAACATACATCAGTATAGCACAACAGTATAAATTACATTGTGGATGTTATTGAAACACAAACATGTATATTATTACATCCTGTTTAACAATGCATATACTATTCTCACCTTAAGATGAAAATCAACTGGAAATAAAATAATTGATGGAACTTAAAATTAGAACTGATAGAAATTAATTAAGAATAAACATTCTACGTATCTTTTAAAAAAGCTGCCAAATCGAAATCAATATTTAAACCTAGGGGAGACAGAGTTCTAAGTGTATATATCCAGTAACTTTCCTTTCTAGAAACAAGATTTAATCTGTCCCCCCCACGCCAAGTACCCTTTGGATTGTCAATGCCCATGCAGATTAACCCCTGTGGGTCCTGGTTATGTTTAATTTTGAAATGATTTGAGACACTATGGGTCTCTAGGCCCCTCTTGATGTTATATACGTGTTCAGCGAACCGTCGCTTGAGGGGCCTACCAGTGCGCCCCACATATTGCAACCCACATGGGCATTGCAGGAGGTATACACAAAAGTTGGTTTTGCAATTTATGAATGTCTCAATTTCAAATTCCTTTTTAGTGACACTGGATTTGAACATTTTGGTTTTTACACTGTACTTACAACCAATACAATTTTGACATACATAATATCCCTTAAGGCCATTCAGCCAAGTGACATGGCGGTCCCTGAGACTGTCAATAGGACAGCTCGGAGCTAGAGAGGACTTTAGATTCCTAGCCCTTCTATATACAATCTTGGGTTTGTCGGGAAGGCAGGTTTTTAATAGGGGATCTCGTTGGAGGATACTCCAATACTTATTAAATATTTTAGATATGATTGGGGCCAACCCACTATACTGAGTGATGAAAAAGGTAGCGCCGGGACTTTTATTTTGTATTTGTATTTATTTCACAGGTTGGGAAGATCTGTTTATTAGTTTCTCTGGCAGCTTGTACACCACTTAGAAGTGGTTTTCACTCACATTGAGTGATCACGTTCACATCACCAATTCATTGCCATTTTTCACACTATTGTGAGTTAATTGCACATTGTAGATTAGCGCTTGTTAAGGGTATTATTGTTGTTTGTATAATCATTCACTTGAATAAACGTTAAAATTTGATAATAGCTGAAGCACTTCATTAGATGGACAGTTAAAGGTAATTGTCGTAAGTACCGCATAAAAAGCTCCTGGACATTTCACTTGCCTGCTGGCCCTCATGCCGTGGCGTCATGACGTTGTTGCGTCACTTGATGAAGCGTTGTCATGGCAATGCTATGAGTCGTCGAAGCAGGAGGGCTGCTCTGTCCCCCCCCCCCCCCCCCCGGCAATCGGTTTCATTTTTGTGGAGAAGAGCGCGGTCCTCTGTAACTGCTTTGGAGGTTCATCATAAGCCGGGAGGGTCCCGTGTCTCTTTGGGCCACCCCCGGGACTTGGCCGGGCATTCTTTTCTTTGTTTGAAGCTCAGCCTTTTTTTCCCCTCTACTATAAATTGCTGTCTGTTATCAGCAGTCGTCAGAGAATGATTCACGTATAGTTTTCTGTTTGACACCCCCCCCCCCCCATTTTCTCTCAAGTCTGCCCCAGATTCATGCCAGGCAATTACTGTTCCTTGTACGTCCTGTCTCCTGCTGCCTTCAGTTTCTCATTTCCCGGTCTCCGTAGAGCTCAAATGGGTCTTATCACAAATGATTTCTCTTGTTTCAACGCTACTTTATCAAGCAACACCGTTTTCCCCATCCGTGATTCCTTCCATATCAAGGTAAACATGTATAAAACATAAGTTAACATCTCCAGAATGCTTATACTTGTTAATTCTATAAACCTTTTGACCCCATAACGTCTACTCATGTTTGCTATATTTATTATGTAGGTGGACAGCGGCAAACGCCTTTATAGATTTGTGGTACACAACATATCTTTAAATGGCCAAGTGATATTACAAGGAAGCTTTATGGATCACTTGGGTTCCTTCTTCAAGCACGTTTCACAAGAGAAACGGAAAAGTTTGCTAACAGCCCGCGGCATGGGCTCTGGCAGGCTGCTGGTGATAATTAGCTGCTTCAAATGTGTTGATCATGTTGGATAGGTGAACGTGTTTTTGTGATCATGCACAATACACCTAGTTTGATGGTACCAAAGATCACTAGAAGACTATATTTATTCCTTTTTTTGGACCAGTGAGTTTCTTTTAGGAATTTTGGTGGTCTCTGTGAATTAGCTGTTCTTGTATCTTGTCATTGGTTCAGTTTGGTGTTAGGAAGGAGCCTTTACTAAGTAACTTTGGGCAATGAAGCCCCTTCTGGCTCTGGAAGACACCTTACTTTGACTTGAATGTTGTATACGGTGTCTTCTAGCATCAAAGGGTTTCTTATGTGGTTATGGCAGAAGATACAGAGGTGGTCAAATCCAGTCCTCAAGGGCCACCAACTGGTTAGGCTTTCAGGATATCCCTGAAAACCTCAGTCGAAGACTGAGACACTGATTGGCTCAATCAGTCTCTGCTTCAGCACAGTCACTGATTGAGCAACCTGTGCTGAATCAGGGTTATCCTGAAACCTGACCTGTTGGTGGCCTGTGAGGACTGGAGTTGGCCACGCCTGGTCTAGTAAATGCTCCTTCTTTAACACCAAATTGTACCAATAACGGTAACGGGTTAATGTTTTTGTTAGAGTTGTGGTTTCTACTGTACATCCTTCCTTTTTAAATGTTGGTTGATAAACATAGTAACCTGAAGTAGGGTATACTTTCTATAGGAAATTCAATTTGTGCGGTGGCGCTGGGTTGCGTGGGGCCAAGTGTGCTTCTTTGCTGCAGTTTGGTTCTGTGACTATAGGTGGAGATATAAATAGTTTTGATTGCTGCATACAATCACGGCTGTCAATGCCAAATGTTTCGGACATGGATCACAGAGGATACTTTGCACGTTTAGGGTTCAGGCTGGAAAGTAAAATATACTTAATGTTGTGTAACGGGTCTTCCCCCACCCAGTCGCAGATTATAGCGTGGGTGCGGAGAACATACAATGTTACCAGGGTGTGGTGCTTTACATGTTGGCTCACAGGAGGGCTGAGCTTCCGCCACGGGGAACCTGGGGCAATATATTAAGAATAATAGTACTCTCATACTCGGTGCAGCGCCTCCACCTGCGATGGTTCCTAGCAGAGCAGGAATTGTTCCTCGCAGGACATCACACAATAAACACATAGACTGTATGTATAATAACCAATACCGTTTACTTATGAGCATAGAAACATACGTGCATACCACATTAACCTGTGTCCCTCCCTAGAGGAGACTAACCACGGCGTCTCTTAAGACGCTAACGCTATCTTGCGCCACGGC
Organism: Ascaphus truei; assembly: GCF_040206685.1. Classification (NCBI taxonomy): domain Eukaryota; kingdom Metazoa; phylum Chordata; class Amphibia; order Anura; family Ascaphidae; genus Ascaphus; species Ascaphus truei. The sequence goes on from NC_134483.1 coordinate 28,950,946, forward strand.
GGAAGCCCACACTTTATAAGCCACGGCGGACGTCAACACTTTATGCGCCACGGCGGACGCCAACACTTTATGCGCCACGGCGGACGCCAACACTTTATGCGCCCCCTTCCACGGAATGATCCTACCCCGTGTCCAGTAACCCCACCCAATGTCTCGCACTACCAAGTCATATACAGGTGTGTGTGTGTTACTGCGCAGCCACTATGTCTGGTGATAGGCCTTGTTGGTGCACTTGATGTTATGGATTACCTGCCGAGCACTCCAGTGCTCGGACCTGCAACGGCTTCACAAAGGATCAAGGCGAGCTCCAACACGATATCCGTGATCCACCGCAGGATGATGCATCAGAGGCGATCCCCCCCTTGATGATAGTCCAGCTCTCTCCCAGCAAGACACGCAATGTTCTTTTTGCACTCTATAACAAATAGCTAATGGGGTAGAGTCCCTAACCTAGGGCCTGTCCCTACAACACTCCACTAGGGTGACTCAGGGCTATCTGGGGCCTAGGGGGATTGCTGGCCTAGTCCAGAGAGTCACTGACTCCTGCACCCTACCTCCTTCCCCTAGCTGCTCCGGTCACCAACTGCCAACGTGCTCTCAGCCCGTGAAATGTATCTATCTCCTAGCAGGGAGATGCTGCAGCCCTATTGGCTCCCTGGTGTCACGTGTCACTGCCCCTGTTGCACCCTGGGGGTGGACTGCCCTTTCCTGCGCATGCGCGACCTCTCAGTGTCCTCCCGCGCTGTGAGAGCTCCTGCGCATGCGCAACAGTGCTATCAATGGCAGCGCCCTGCTCCGCGAGCCGCCGGGACCCACGCGACGCGACCGCGGCCCTAGCAACGGCCAGATCGCGTCCCCGGCAACCGGCCCGCTCAATGGAGAGGCGCGCTATGCTCGCGCCCGCACCGACAGGGGACCTGGCTACAGTTGCAAGAAACCAAAACACAAATGATGATTTTAAGGATAATGATGTTTAAGAAAAGCAATTGCATTGTTAAGCTGCTTACATAACATTATCATTTTGTGTGGCCATTAAAGAAAAAAAGGACATATCCAACAAAAAAAAGTTGGTTAAAAAAAAGTTGGTATTCCAAAAAAAATATCTACATTTTGCCCATTTTACATTTGACCTCACTGGTATTTTTTGTTGTTTTACATTTTGTACAGATACTGTACTGTTTATTCTTGTAATGCAAGCTACTCTTCTAAAATGTTCCAAATCAAGAAGTGATGTATTGATAGGAACCCCAGGGGGTGTGTACATGGCTGGGTTCCCTCTGAGTGCTATATTGCCATTCATAATAAAACCCAAGCTGTGGAGTTTATTGATGTCAGGCAAGGTCTTTATGTGAATTTACAGTCTTACATTTGATCTCGAGTCATCTGTAATCCCATATCTACTTAGAATAAAAAGTCTAAATCTGATCTGCCATCAATCCAGCTAGAAAGCACTAAACATTTAAAAATACATTTGAGAGCTAATAAATCCATCTTATTTTTCTCAATGCAGGTATATTGTCATTTTCAAATGCATCTCGAAATCACTTCCAGAGGCGGTCAACAGAAATATATATTCAAGCAGTGTAAATGATCGGGGTGTCCCAAACATAAAAGGGATTCACAGAAATGTGGTAACCTCCGCCACCCCCCATCAAAATAAATAAAACATAACTTTTATTATAAACGAATGTAATCAAGAAATTGAAAAGCCAATAAATAAAAAATAACACTGCTCCGAAGCACAAAAACATCAGTGAGAGGAGTATATGTATGTGTGTGTGTGTGTGTGTGTGTGTGTGTGTGTGTGTGTGTGTGTGTGTGTGTGTGTGTGTGTGTGTGTGTATACACACACACACACACACACACACACACACATACATATATATATACACACACATACATATATATATACACACACATACATATATATATACACACACATATATATATATATATATATATATACACACACACACACTGATGAGACCCATTAAGGTCGAAACAGCTGTCGGTGGGTGGGTTTACTGGCTATGCATCTTAACCCTGGCTGTGCTTAAAGCTGTGACCGTGCAGCAAGCTTAAGCCTATAGGGAACCATGTTAAAAATGGTTTTTGAAGCAAAAAGTGGCACTGTGTGCTCATTTGCATGTCATTTTCCAGAATCCCTTGCTGCAGTGGAAGTGCTGTGTGCTGGGTGATAATGGGGAAAGGCGGGGTTGCAGACCTGCCTAAGACATGCAGATGAGCATACAGTTGTATTTACATTTGCATATTTGCTTTGCTGTGGAGGGTTTTTGTCACTTTTATTACTCACCATAACTTAACTCAGTATTATGGTTGGCCCATCCTTTAGCTTCTTTGCATACCCAGTTAATCAACCCCACACTGATGAGACCCATTAAGGTCGAAACAGCTGTCTGTGGGTGGTTTTCTGGGTATGCACCTTAACCCTGGCTGTGCTCAAAGCTGTGACCATGCAGCAAGCTTATATATATATAGTGTTCGACAAATCACCCAAAAATCTACTCGCCCAACCAAAAAATCTACTCGCCACCTAGTCCCGCCCCCAACCCCGCCCTAGTCCCGCCCCCAACCCCGCTTTTAAATTAAATATATAAATAAAATACATTTAATAAATTCCTAGCCAGAACAACATTCGTTTTTGACGTGTGTGTGTGTGTGTGTGTGTGTGTGTGTGTGTGTGTGTGTGTGTGTGTGTGTGTGTGTGTGTGTGTGTGTGTGTGTGTGTGTAAATGTCGATCTAGAAATTAAAGCCAGACGTGAATGACTAGTTTCCTGAACCCCTTAACCAGTGTCTGGACGTCCCCGCTTCACAATATCTAAAGCAGCAATCCCACCTGGGATCTTACCTGATCCGCAGTTCCTCAATGTCCAGGTACCCTCATTCCCGCAATGTTAGGTGTTCCCTACCTGTCTTCTGGGTTAGGGGGGGTTCCGATGTCTTCTGTGTGAAGCTTGAGTCAGATCTAGAAGAAAGCAGTATAGGTTATTTTGGTGTAGTATAGGGCAGTTAAGATATATAGGGTAAATAAGAGATCCAGAAACAGAGTGTGAGACAGACACAGGGAGAGGGTGAGAGAGAGAGAGGGGGTTTGAGAGAGATAGGGGATGTGAGAGAGGGAGTGTGAGAGAGGGTGTGGGGGAGAGAGAGGGGGTGTGGGGTGGGGGAGAGTGAGAGGGGGTGGGGGAGAGTGAGAGGGGGTGGGGGAGAGTGAGAGGGGGTGGGGGAGAGAGAGAGGGGGTGGGGGAGAGAGAGAGGGGGTGGGGGAGAGAGAGAGGGGGTGGGGGAGAGAGAGAGGGTGTGGGGGAGAGAGGGTGTGAGAAAGAGAGGGTGTGAGAGAGAGAGGGTGCGAGAGAGAGAGGGTGGAGAGGGGGTTGGGGTGGGGTGACTGGGGTAACTGGGTGACTGGGTGGGGTCATGGGGTGACTGGGTGGGGTGGCGGGGTGACTGGGTGGGGTGGCGGGGTGACTGGTTGACTGGGTGGGGTGACTGGTTGACTTGGTGGGGTGACGGGGTGACTGGGTGGGGTGACTGGGTGGGGTGACTGGGGTGACGGGGTGGGGTGACGGGGTGACTGGGGTGGGGTGACTGGGTGGGGTGACACTTCTGGTATCCTACACACACACACACGCACGCCCATGCATACACATACACTCTCCCATGCATGCATGCATGCACACACACACACACTCTCCCATACATGCATGCACACACACACACACAACTCTCTCATACATGCATGTATACACACACACACACACACACACACACACACTCTCTCTCCCATACATGCATGCACACACACACACACACACACACACACACACACACACACACACACACACACACACACACACACACTTTCTTCCATACATGCATGCACACACACACACTCTCCCATACATGCATGCATACACACACACACATACACACACACACATACACACACACACACACGACAGGGGGAAAAAGAGGAAAGGCCGCGCGACCGAGCACCACCACCACTGCCCCGCTCGCCCCCCCGCGACCATCTCCCTCCCTGCGTGGACAGCCACGGGACCGCTGGGAAGCGGAGACCAAGGAGGTAAGAGGGGAACACCCCCGCTACCATCTCCCACCCCGCGCGGGGATCTGGGAAGCGGGAAGTGGCGCATGAAGCCGGGAAAACACCCACTACCATCACCCGTCCCGCGCTGGTATCGCAGGAAGCCGGGGTAAGCGGGGACACCCCCCACTACCATCACCCGTCCCGCGCTGGTATCGCGGGAAGCCGGGGTAAGCGGGGACACGCCACACTACCATCATCCGCCCGCGGGGATCGCGGGAAGCCGGGGTAAGTGGGGAACACCCCACTACCATCACCCGCCCCACGCGGGGACCGGGGAAAGCTGGAAGTGGCGTGGGAAGCTGGGGGGAATAAGGGGGGGACACCTCCGCCCCGCGCGGATAAGCGGGGGCCGGGGAGAGAAGGCGGAACACCCTCGCTACCATCTGCAGCCACGCGCGGGTATTGGCGGGGGAGGAAGCGGGGAGTAAGGGGGAACTGCAGGAGGCAGGGAAGGAGCAGAGGGGATGGAGGATTGGAGAGTACTTACTCTAGTACTCTCCAACAGATCTCTGGCCAGAAAAAATGGCCGCTCGTTAGGGGCTGGCTCATATAGAGCCTGGCCGCGCGCCCACAAAGCCTGGGAGCGCGCGCCAATCAGCAGTCAGGTAGGGGGAGTTATTTATTTATTTTTTCAGCGCGAGCGGGGAAATTTAAAAAAACAAACACGTGTTCTGCTTGGGCCAATATTTACTTGCCTGGGGCGTGTAAATGTATAGGATTGTCGAACACTATATATATATATATACAGTGTTCGACAAACCTATACATTTGCACGCCCTGGGCGAGTGGATTTAACATCGTGGCGATCTCCTATTGGCCCCTAGCAGCACACGTGTGGTACTAGGTGGCGAGTAGATTTTTTTGTTGGGCGAGTAGATTTTTTGGTGATTTGTCGACCACTGCATATATATATATATATATATATATATATATATATATATATATATATACATATATATATATATCAATCAGAGAACAAGCCTCATTAAAAGGAAGTGTGATAATATTTATGTACAAATAATAAACTGAACTATAATCAAGCTTTTCCACACAAAAAAAATTATAATAATTTCACTCACAATATATACACAAAGACATTGCCATCGTTCCGTATTGTTCTGTCCATGGTCTCTGGTTCTATGTTATGTTATATGCCCCTCTTCATTATTAAAGTAAAGGATAAGTACCCACCTATAAGTATTTGATTTGCTATTATAATATATTTTTTGAACTTTTGAGTGAATTTATAATGAATTGTGCTTTATTCCCAATATTGGATTAATACGTCTCATGCTAATCTTGGCAAATCTGGACCAGCATATCAAAATATCAATTCCAGTTTTTTATAAATGTAATTTGGTCCCGTCGGGTTACACATTGAAGACATGTTTATGTCAATGACATTTCCAGATTGCACAATGTAAAGTTAATTTATAAATTACTCTGCCAAAACCCGTTACAACAGCTGTACGTGTACACATGAAAAGAGCATTAGCGAACATTAACTAAAGTAAAAAAATAATCAGTTCAGCAAAAATGATGCATAATCCATGAATGCATGACTATGAATGCCTTGTTTATACATCACACTTGGTAAGTATGTTGCAAGCAGTGAAAGTCGACCCCCTGTTGTAAAGACCTTTAAAGCAGCAGTTCAAGTAATATCCTACATGTGTGTTTTTTTTAATAAATCAGTTCTGTACTATGAGAAAATACTTGTAGCATTTAAAAAAAAAAAAAAGAATGTTTTAAAGAGATTTTCCAAAGTGACAGCCCCCGTCTCCTTCTGATAGGCTCTGGCTCTTGAGCCCCGTCCTCTCTCTGCAGTGCACCAATTGTATCTAGTAACTGCCCAGTCAATCATATTCCAGGACTACATTGCCCAAAATTATGTGCAAGAACTGAATTAAATAACCCTGAGCAAGCACTCTATTACAGTCGACTACATGAGAACGGATCGATCTGCAGCTTAGCTAATCACTTGTCGTGTGCAGATTGTATTGATGCACATATTGATGCACATATTGAATGGGAAAAAAATAAATATATATATATATTTATTTTTTTTTTGAACGGCAGCTTTAATATTGCAAAGTCATTTAGGATTAAGGTATGCATACGAATATGAAGTCGAGGGGGTTATCCAATAGACGGTGATAGTGCTGATCAGGGCACTATCACGTGGAAACTCTTACGGGTGATAAGGTGTAAGATAATGGCATAGTGCAGGAGTGGCCAACTCCAGTCCTCGAGGGCCACCACCAGGTCAGGTTTTCTGGATTTCCATGCTTCAGCACAGGTGGCTCAATCAGTGGCTCAGTCGAAGATTGGAGATATTCTTAACAAACTGATCTGTTGGTGGCCCTTGAAGACTGGAGTTGGCCACTTCTGTCATACAGTATACAGCGTGGTCAATAACATCTATTTGTTCAGTGAACACAATTCTCCAAGCACATCATGTCTGTGTCTGCTAATTCTATTTCTATACAAACAAAAGACAGGGGTGCCCAATGCTACATCCAATTGACAAAACATATAAAGTAATAAGTATAAAGTTTGAATACTTCAATAATAATAATATTTACTTGGTTATTTAGTTAAACCCTTTGGCCAAAGTGTCATAAGCCTGCAAACCAAACGTCAAGGTAAACCAAAATGAATGCAGGTCCTAATTATAGTCCTTTCACTGATGTTTAGCACCTGCATTAGGGTCTTTGGCCAAAGGGTTTAACTAAATAACCAAGTAAATATTATTATTATTGAAGTATTTAAACTTTATACTTATTACTTTATATGTTTTGTCAATTGGATGTAGCATTGGGCACCCCTGTCTTTTGTTTGTATACATTGGCCACGCTCAGAAGCGCACTCCTATTGACATAAATAAATATATATATATAATGTGGTGGGTGTTGGAGTTAGAGCGTGCTGGGAATGTGTGTATGCATTTAAATATATTTCTAGGCTGTGTCCTTCATGACGTTGTGCATTTCAGCTGGGAAAGAGATCAGATATACAGTATTTTCTGTTTCGTAGCCTTTTAGTAAAGGAAAACATTTGTAAATGACAATTCACAATAATTCAGCATTTGGACACCATTGGCATGTTGTAAGTTAGAACATTTTATTGCATTCATAGGGGCATTTCAATAATTTAGATTATAAGTCAAGTTGTCTTAATTAAGAAAAGGAAAAAACTAGTAATAAAATAAATTCAACCAAACGAGTGCTTTATATCAGTTTAGTAGCTGTATGTCCTCTCTAGTTCATCAAAGAACAGCCTTTAATATATAGGAACTTCTAATTGAAACGGATGATGAGGTTTGCCTTGCTACTTTGAGACTGATGTTCAAATCCCACAAGCTCATTAAAGAAGTAACAAAGTTAACATGTTTAACACATATTGTATCTCTGCTAATTTGCACAACACGAGATCTGGTTCTTCGCTGTCCTGACTGCTGAGCAGAGATAGAGAAGCTATAACAGTAGGAAGGCAATGTACAATATGTTGCGTATTACTAAATTAATACAAAATTGCCCGCAGAAATATAAACCTCAGTGGATGATTTGTTTTCATGTTAGGATAAGATGTTATGTCTTTCTTTTTTTTTAAATTTGCTGATGTGTAATATTTTGTTGCTAAACGACAGAGGCATAAATCATTTTATTCCTTATATGCTGAGGTAGCAGGTATTTAATAACAAAGATCTCCTGCAATTCTAAGTATTGTCTCTCCCGTTATTAATTGTTAAAGATTTTGCACACAAGTTGTTACCTTGAGGCAGCAGTTCCCTCTGCCCTAAGCAAGGGGTCTCTAGCACTGAAGCCAGTACATTTCAGCTGTGGGGACCGCCAGCCTGCCAAGATACATCACTGAGAAGGTGTTTCCGGACGGGACTTTATCCAGGTTTCAAACTCCCATGTAACTCTGGCCAATATGAAGCCATGGTGGGTGACTTGGCAGCTTCCTATTGGCCCGCGCGTCGTGGGGGATATAAACCTCCCCCTGTGTCTTTAAAATGAACGTTGCACACTTGGTATCCCTGGAGCTAAAATGAACATTGTTCAGCTGCGGAGATGCTGGCTTCCTGTACATGTAAAGAAAGGGGGTGGGGGGGAAGGTGGGCGTGGACATATGGGGCAAAAAAACATAGTTGAGGGGTCTGCTCCTTTAAATCAAGCGAGCTCCATTTTAACATGTAAATGTAAGGTTGAAAAGTGTTTTCAATTAAGCAACATTTTCATTTAACTAATTTTCGTAAACTTAAAGCTGGAGAAGGTTTAAGGTAATTGACGGGATTTGGCCCTGGAATTGTTCAAGCTAGTTTGATTTGTCTCTTGGCGACTGACACACTTAAGAGTGTGCTCACAAAGCAAAAGGCAATCAAAATAATTGGTAAATAATGACTCCATCCCTCATGATATGAAAATGTAATTACATATTCATTACTTTGTTTACCTTCCCTTTTTCTGAATACTGTGCAGATCTGAATTGTGCTGCCGAAGCTTCACACCTTGCCCCTGTGTTAATGTACAATTGTATAGTCCACATTGCCAACAATATTATCCAGTGGCGTTGTATATTAGGGACTCAAAGCGCGTCACAATTACAGTGTAGCGCATGGTACGCAGCACATAGGAAGTTTTACAGACAGTCCCTGCCCTGCAGAGTTGACAATCTAGGAGTTTGGTGCACAGGGGGATAAAGTGACTTGCCCAATGTCAGAAGGAACGACACCAGGAATTTAACTTCATTCTCAGTGTGTTACCAGGGTCTGTGTCTTTACTCAGTGAGCCACTCCTTGTGGCTAACTATTCTCCAAATAACAGGCAGGACACCTTCATCATAATTCCAAAGGAAAGACAGGAAGAAAACTTGGCACAACTTGCCACTTGAAACAATTTATATATATATCTTCTTACATTCATGTCAACGTTTCCATCTCTCTCTATTCCAGTCCTGTGACAAACTCTCATCAACTTCCAGGTTCAAATGCCAACTGTCCTCCCTAGAACCCGATGCTGGCAGCTCCTCCGAAGGATCCATAAACAGCAGCTCAGCTCTTGCAAAGTCTCGGCATTGCAGTTGTTATAAGACAGTCTGTGCCGCTACTCATTGAAGCAGGGTAGTAGATTTGGCTGGTTTCGCTTCTGTGTGAGCCAGGTCAGGTCAGGGGCACACAGAGAGAAGTAAGGGTGGGGAAGACTCCCTGGGAGTGTGCGGTGGGGAGGGAAAATGTGTAGCATGTAGTGTGGAACTCAAAACAACAACAGTATTTTTAACCCTTTTTGACCACATGACTGAGACCCTGCAACCCATATCACATGGTTACAAATATTTTCCAACGTATCCCTGTTTTCACTACAAATATCCTTTTATTTCTTCTTTTACTATTTTATATCCATTACATGATATTAGCATTAGCTGCAGGTGAGCTAACAGTGTCTGCTTATTGGTGGAGCATTGGTCGAAGAATGGAATGGAGTGGAGGGGGAGGGGGAGGAGGGAAGCCGCAGGCCCAAAATACACGACATGTAATAATAATAATAATAATACAAAACGTTAGCCAATAAGGGTATTCATTTCCATAAGACAGGGCATTGCCTTGTCATTCATACTTTGGTGGGCTTCACCTCAACCTTCAACTCCTCCACATTGGGCATTAAAAGTCTTTATTATGATAAAGAATTGCTGTATACAGAACATTTACATTTGAGTTATTTTAGAAATCTATGCTGCAAAAGACATACAATACATAAACAAGTGTTGTATTCATTTTGTATCTCTGTGATTGTTAGAAAAATGTTTCCCAAATCGGTGCCAAATTTTAAGTGCTGGTTGTTATTAAACTGTGTGGGTGGTTTTTCCTCTTTCTCTACATGTAGCCTTTTGGGATTTTATCTTGCCTATTTCAGTACTCCTCTCTCCTCCTCCTGTCCAGAATGCAGGAAATAAAACAGTCAATTGAGATATATTTTGCTTTTCCTTTCCTCCAGACATTTTCAGGCATCCACCCTCCCTTAGCACACTATAGTCAGACCCACCAGACAAAAAACAGCCGATACTTGTGTGTGTGTCTATAAATATGTGTATATATATATATATTTAGTCTTTAACTAGCTTTATGGTCAGGGGCAAGCTTAGCCTGATGGCCTCTGCTCTTAGAGAAACCCTCCCAGTTCAATACAATACTGTATATACATATTACACAGTAAATGATGACGATGCACTGTTGTCCCTTCTATAATACCAGTGTCCAATGTAGCAGCCAAATAGGCCAATGTTAATGCCGGCACAGCGTTGGAGGAGCGCTTGCAGTATCTTAAGATGCCGTGTAGTCATGTTGCAGTGCTGTTATGGATGGAATATATGTGCGATGATTGTAGCCATTCACAAAGGATATTCAAAATGTCAAGAACGGGTCTCCCGGCAGTCTGTTATCTGGTCTCGTTTTAACAGCTGAGCAAATATCCTCTTTGCAGTTTGTGAGGTGACTTCTTCCCTCAACTCCCTCAGTGGAGCCTAAGGCTACAGCCCCAGTGAACGCTTCACGCACGCGACTGAGTGCCTAGCGACGCTCGTTCCCTCCACCCGAGCGATCTGAAGGACTTCAGATCACTCGCGATGGGGAGGCGTGGCGCGGCCATGACATCATGCAGCTTGTTCCCTCTCATTGGCTGAACCACCGCTGTGACGTGGCCGCCGCGCCATTCGACACAAATCTGGGTAAGGTGATCGCGCTTTCTGCAGGCATGCGCAGGCAGTGACTGGGGCAGTACCTTGCTCGGGGCGAGCACTGGGACCGAGACCTAAGATGGTGCTGGTTGTCTCTATTTCAGGCTATCAGACTGTCATTAGCTGTCTCTGTGTACATCTCTCAGGCTGACAGCTAGCTGTCTCTCTCTGTGTGTCTGTCTGCCCCTAGCTGTCTCTTGCTATCTGTGTGCATCTCTCAAACTGACACTAGCAATCTCTGTGTCTAGTCTCTTACTGATAGTTGTTCTCAAGAGTCTCTGTTTTTCTTGTCCAATCCCATCTCTCCTGTGGTGTTGCCAGGCAGATCAGAGAGAGTGTCTCTTATTCCTTTTCGCACCATGTGATAGGTGGAGCAGATTAAGACTGTATTGTACATAGTATACATATATTTGGAGCTACATGTATAAATGGTATATGGGAATTTCAGTGTGCAATCCACTTTCTATATCCATAAGGGAATTTGAGTGGATGACATGTGAGATAATGTGTAGGCCAAGGGTGCTCAACTCCAGTCCTCAAGCGTTCCCCCCCCCCCCCCCCATCCCCACTTCAACAGGTCAGATTTTCAGGATATCCCTGCTTAAGGTGCCTTAATCAGTCCCTGCTTCAGCACAGGTGGCTCAATCAGAGCTGAAACTGGGATATCCTGAAAACCTGACCTTTTGTGGGTGGGCTTGAGAACTGGCGTTTTGCCCCTACAAAATGAGCAAGTACCCATGACATACATAGCTGGTACATAGCGGCCTCTGGCTTGCCAGGGTCTGTGCTGTTCCGGTAAGGCATTGGGCCACTCAGCTATGTTTTGTCAGAGGTGCTAATTGTCTAGCAGACTGGACAGAGAATGAGACTTGAGTTCCAGACCAAGGCCCAGATTCGGCATCCCAAATCAGTGAAAACAATGTGATGTTAAAACCAAAACGGGACGGGGAGTTTTGTTTTTGTTAACTCCATATTTAATTGTTTACAAAGATGAATTCCCGTAAAATCAATGTGTGTAATTAGAGCACTATAACGTGAAGGATTTCTTCATACTGCGCCTGTGTCTACTTCCAGTTCTGCCCTCACCCTGAGCAAACGTCGGTGTATACAAACCATTACAGCACTCCTTTTAGTGCACCAAATTGCCTCTATAAAATAGCTTCAAAATTCCTACAGTACCAATATAAAAATACACGTGTTGTTATCACATCAGCACAACACGTGGCATTGGTTCCAGGACCGACTTTGTTTTTCTTTTTCATGTTACTAACATAAGGAAGCTGTACGATTTCTGCCCCTGACCTTCATACAGTACAGAATGTAATGTACAAAGAGTTTAGTAGTTTGAAATCTGCGTGTTCTTACATATAGTTACAGCATACTCTAGAACAGGGGGGAAAGGGGTGCGAGATTTTCTGGGGGGGGGGCGCTGCAGTTGGAGAGGCCCCCACGCTTCCCAGAAGGCATTTAAATTAAATGACGCCATGGAGTCGCATGACGTTGCGTTGGCATGGCAACGTGACATCACATAACCCGGGGATGGTGGGGCACGAGCAGGGGAGGAGAGCAGGCAGGGGGACGAAGGGGGAGTAGTTTGCACACACCCCTGCTCTGGAGTGCAATGCTCTGGGTAGGGGGGGGGGGGGGGATTGTGCAGGTTTCCGGCCCAAATGAAATACATAATGAATGAGGAAGTTAAAGGCCAAGCTCTTTACTCCACCCAGTTTATGTTCATGATTTCAACTTTTATATATTTGATCGGGGGTGCACAAACTGGGGGCAACGCAAGATTTTCTAAGGGGTAGGGGGCGCTGCGCTTAGAGGCCCCGTGCTCTTCCCCAAGGCAATTAAACGCCGGGGGATCGTGCGAGGCCTCTGTAACTTCCCTTGTCTCCGGTGGTGCGTCACGTGACCCCACAGCGTCATTTGATGCAGGAGACAAGGTGAGGAGGGGGGGGGAGAGCAGGCAGGGGGGCGCAGACTGGAAAGTTAGCACACCCCTGTATTAGATCACTATGGATTAGACCAGGGGTGGCCCACTCTAGTCCTCAAGGGCCCCCAGCAGGTCAGATTTTAAGGCTATCCCTGCTTCAGCACAAGTGGCTCAGCCTTAAAATCGGACCTGTTTGTGGCCCTTGAGGACTGCAGCTGGCCATCCCTGGTTTAGACTCTTAATAAACAACTTGCTATAAAGTTGTGGGAATGTAACTATGGTTTGAAAACATACACTATACCGTTTATGGGTGTGTGAGTTTGTATATGTTTATATACGCAACATATTTGGGCATCAAAATATATATTTATTACAATTTATTTGTCCTGTTTTAATCTGTGACGCAAAGAGCATTACTTAATGTACTGTACCATCACTACATTAACATAACATTAACACCATTGTATTTGCAGTACAATACCAGCAATGTGGTTGTACTGTATATCACTAGATGAATTGGGATTTCATGTTACGATTATTTCTCTGGCACTATGTGGTTAAATTAGATGTACAATTAGAAACTATGCTGCTATTACAGTTAAGTGTAAATAATAATGGAGAAAAAAAGTCAATTGTAAATGCAATGTCCATAACATAATTACCACATCTTCATTTGTCTTTATTCTTCTAAATGGATATATGTTGGTGTAAAATTGGATGTTACATATGCCCTCCAAGAGACTGTTAGCGGGTAACAGGAGTTTTCCTTCTGGCTATTGGCATGAAAGCAAACTTTGCAATGACTTTCATTTAATGCCAGGGGAAGGTTACTTCTTTTATTTTTTTTTAGCACCAGGTAAAACTTGCCAAGTCCTCATGGCAACACAGGTGAAAAAGAGGTCAGCCGTCCTCAGGGGAATAACTCTTACTGTCCCGTGTAATAGTCTTTCAGAGATGGAGGAACGTTTATCTATAAAAGCAGCGAACAAAGTGTTTTGTTAATTATCAAAGAGGTTGTGTTTTGAAATCTCTCGCTTTCTCAGATGTGTTTGTTTTGGGAAGATTCCTAGGCCTTGCAATAACGCTTTCCGGATTTGTGCTGGAAAGTACGTTTTGTGGTAGAAAGGTATTTTGCCCCTGGTAATTTTCCATCCAGAAATTCATTTCAGCTTCTTGGACTGTCGGATGAGCCATTTCTTCTCTTTTGCCAATAAGTCATAGCTGCCAATGTCGTACCAATTCTAGTTCTTTCAAATGTAGAGGTTTGCATTCAGTAAACAAACATCATTGTGAAATGTTTGGCATGGACAGCCGTATTGTGAAGTTACATTAGTAGTATTGCCCATGGAAAGTTGTTCATCAGTTTTTAAGGCCTTGAGACCTTAATACATTGATTCTCAACCAGGGGTCCGCGGAACCCTGGTGTTCCGTGGAGCAGCGCCAGGGGTTCTGTTGAGCTACCCGTACTAACTGCGGCCCGCGGCAGCTCTCCTCCTCTGCAGGAGTATGCTCTAGAAGTCCGACACTTCTGGTGCCTGCTGCTAGCTAGAGCACCTCCTGCCCGCCTCCTGCCTACCGCCTCAAGCCTCCTTCCTGCCGCCTCAAGCCTCCTGCCTGCTTTCTTCCGCCACCGCCTGAGGTAGGCATATGGGATGGGATGGGGGAGGGAGATCTGTATGGGGGATAGGTGGCACCGTAGCATTACCAGCATTGTGTGCGGGGGGCAGAACATGGCCTGCTGTAGTAGGGTGCTGGGATGGTGGATCGGTATGAGGGGTGAGTGGTGCGTGCAGAGGGGGGCGATCTGTGGTGACTTGTGAGCTACACGAGGAGGGAGATGCAGGGGGGGTTATGTGAGATGCAGGGGGGTATATGAGGAGGAGGATGATGAGGGGTGCTGAAGGAGATATACTGTATGAGGTTGATGATGATAAAGGGTGCTGGGAGAGATATATGAGGATGATGAAGGGTGCTGGGGGAGATATGAGGTTGATGATGATGAAGGGTGCTGGGGGAGATATGATGATGATGATGATTTTACCTGTGTGGTCCGATTTAAAAAAAAATATGTACAGGCAGTCCTCGTTTTACAACGCTTCGCTTTACAACGAATGGCTTATCCAACGCTATGCAATGCATACCTATGTTCATTTATACAACGCCAAAACGGCTTATCCAACGCTCTTACGATGCTTTGCAAAGTTGTTTGTGTATATAATATATATATTATACTATATTATACTATATAATATATTATATTATTATATTTTATGTTATATTATATATATATAATACAGTATATACACTATATAATTTATGTATGTGCTGCATATCTTATTGTCTGCGTAAAATATTTTGTGTATTTTAGCATTAAAAATGCCTTCAGGAACGGAACCTTTCATTTAAACAGTGTTCCTATGGGAGAACGTGTTTCGCTTTACAATGTTGTGCTTTCCAACGCCATTTTGAGTAACACATTTTGTCGGATAACCGAGGACTGGCTGTATTTTGTCTTTTAAAAATGTATTGGGGCGGTGGTTTTTTTTTTTATATGTATTGAGGTGGCGGGGGTCTTTTTAAAATCTATTGAGGTGGGCGATGGGGGTCTTTTTAAAATGTATTGGGCGGTGGGGGCATTTTTAATATGTATTGGCAGGGTAGGTATTTTTATTATGTATTGCGGGTGGGGTTACATGTATTTAAGGGGGTGGTGTTTTTTGGTATGTATTTTGTGGTGGGGGGATTGAGTGAGAGTGGGGTAATTGACGGAGAGAGGGAGTAAGTGAGTGAGGAAAAGAGGGAGCAAGAGTGAGATGCAGGGAAGATAAATACATGCGAGGCGGGAGGGGGGAGAGTGAGTGAGTGGGAGGGGAGAGAAATACATGGGTAGAGGGTGGGAAATAGAGGGGGCTCGTGAGGTGTGAAATTAACCTAATATGTGTCAGCCAGATAGGGGTTTCCCGAGATTTTTCGAAAAACTTCAAGGGTTCCTCCAAACAAAAAAGGTTGGAAATCACTGACATAATATCATTGTTTTATTTTGTTGTTCTATTACATTGTTTAATAAGATGTCACCACTTTTCTTGGAAAATAAAAGTGCTAAGAGATCATGATGAAAAGCAGACCAGGGCTGCAGACCTGTCTGAGATGTGATGTCTCGTGTTGTCATACTGGAATCGTACACTCGTACCTTATTCCACATAGGGCCTTCTCATTTATAGGCTGGAATTGCCCCGTGGTGCATTTTCTTCTGTTGTGGTAAACCTATTTTGCAGGAAGGACATACAGTAGCTCTTATTTATAGCATCATTTCCAATGGTGTACTGTATCTCTTTACTTCATATATTTTAAATACATAATACTGGATCCACTACAAAATCAATCGTTTACTTGGTTCATTGAGTGCTAGGACCCCACAAATTTATTTTTGTGATGTAGAATACAAATCCGATCAGAGAGACTCTTTCAATTTAGTAGTATCTCCAGTTATGTTTCTATAGCCCTTCAAACCTCCCTCCAAATCAGTTAGGAAGACATGCCTGTGCTGGAAAAGGAGCACAACTGAGGTACCTGGTTGGGAGATATTTAAATATACTTTGCATAGTACCATCCCACACTTCCTAAAAGGATTTTAAGCCTACGGCACTTAATGACTGGAATGGTGTACTGGTGTTAGACCCATAAGGACTAGAACCTACAACCACTGCTTTTCTAGGCAGCAGCTCTAGCAGTGTGAGCTAAACCAGCGGATTGGTAGCAGCACACACTGTCTACTAACAGCATATCCCCAAGGGATATCTATTTTGGCGAGTGTAACCTTGAAAGCACTTCATGCACAAAGTAATATGTACTGAGGCCTATCAGTTACTGAGTCCAGGTGAGATTAAATAAAACATAGGTTTTCAGACACAATTAAAAACAAGGTAAAGCACAGAAAATAAAGCAGATGTAGAGAGAAAGTAATATAAAAAAGTGACCTGGTGACTTGAGTTACTACTTCTAATCTTATAAAGGATAGAGACAGTGAGACATATTTACAAAGCAGTGTTCTGCCATAAGGCACCTTCGGTGCTAGAATACATTACAGCCTGTTCAAATAAATCGACTGTAAGGTGTGTTCCTGCGCCAGAAGGTGTCTCATGGCAGAACTCAGCTTATTAGATATGATTCTCTATCCCAGAATAGTGTAACGTACACTGTACAGGTATGAGAACATAATGAGAAGTTGAGCTCAAAACGAAGCATACTGTGACAGTGGTGCTAGCAATCAGCTGGTTTAGTTCACACTGCTAGAGCCGCTGTCCTGAATAACCGATTGTGTGGGCTCAACTTCTGATCCTGTTGGGTCTGACACATACCCCATTCCTCATAAGGTGCTGTAGACTTGTCAACCCAATAACACTTTGTGCGCTGTGGGAAGCCAGCAGAATCACTTCCTGCTTTTGTTTGTAGAGTTTTATTTATTTAAAAATAAAGTATTTCAAGTCAGTATGCCTGGCAGATGGCACAGTGAATATTGCTGTCCCTGTTTTGTTACACCGTAGCCAGCTTTGTGCATTCCCGTCATTTCTAGCCTGTGTGTTCTCTGGAGGCTAAGGCTGCGCTTATACAGCCGGCTACGGCTACGTGACCGATGCCGTCGCCATTGCGATCGTTGTCTTTGGAGTTTTGGCGACGTCGTTCTCATAAAAGGGGAGGGCAGAGGCACGGAGAAGCTCCCGATTGGCCGCAAGGGGAGACAGTCACCCAAAAAAATCAAATATCAGTGACTACCAGATTTCTGGTATCGCTGTCCCTCCGTCGCTTTGTCGCCGTCGCGTGCACTATAAGCGCACGCAACGGCGACAATGCATTTGTTTTGCCGCGACGTCGCCGGCACTATAAGCGCAGCCTAATAAAAAGCCTTGATGTCATCGGGAGATTAGCGATCACAAGTTCGCATTATGCTGGAGGGGCTGTGGCACTGGTATAGTGGCCCCTCTAGGACTGGGCAGGGGTGGGGGGGGGGTGAAGGGCATCACATGGATCTCACTTTAAAAATAGTTCACACTGGGGGATACTGCACCTTTAAAGAAACAATGACATAATGGGAGATTATATTTGAGAAATGGTTTGGGAAATATTAGGGTGCGAGGAGTATCTGCACCCGTGAACCACACAGCCTTTAATGGTGACCCCTGCATATATTTGTTCTCCATCATGTTCTCCTTGCAACGATTGCCCTGAGCTTGTTTACTTCTTTTCCCCATCTCTCAGAGGGTTATGATTCACACGTTTTCAGATTTATTTGAGCAAAACGCAATAAATACACTGCTTCAATTTTCACTGCTGGAATGCAGCCAGGGTTTTTAATGAATCTTGCCTGTGCTATTGAAGTGGTTTAGGATCTCAAAAGCTCTGTGCATTGTTAGATTATACACGTACTCACACACTCTCCGCCGCCTCCTCCTCCTCGCCTCGCATTCCCCACGGACGGTATGAGTCACACACGGCTGCAGCTTTTTCAGACTTGGCTCTGGTTAAAATTAGGAAGGACCTTTTATTATTCAAGAAAAGGAAGGGCTCCTCTGTATTTCATCAAAGCTGCCAGTATGTGCAATAGTTTATGTCAAAATGCTAAACTGACTGACAGTGCTCTAGTTCAGCCTTTTTATGAGCTCTTTTTACCATGCAGTTACCATTGCTTGACCTAGGCAGTGATTTTGCTTGAAAGCATTAACCACAACTAGATTGCAACATATACTGGGGGGAGGACATCGTTCTGGCCTTAGAATGGGCAGCTCTTTGTGTATTTAATCGGCGTTTAGATGTGATGTGTTAATCCGCTAATGAAAATTGCAATGCTGTACAATGTATATAATGCAAATATTCAAGCACATCATAGCTATGTAATCCGGATATTTGGGGGGCTATCAAATACATTTTTGAATATGCTCTCTGTATGCTAATTACAAATGGATAGTTTAAACTAAATTAATATTACAATTGTCTCAAAGGGGTTTAAGGGAAAACAGATTTCTTTCTTTAAAAGAGTCAGAATATGTGAAAGCCATTTCTTATTGTTTACATGTATGTTAACTTTTATATTCCTGGCCTGCACCATTTTACAATCAACTAAAAGTGAACGTACTGCTGCATAAAAAGCTAATGAGGATGTATTTCCAATACCGTAAATATTCCTGTAACCCTGCCAATAATGAATGCTGCTAACCTCACAGGCTATCCATTGTGCCATGTACGGTCTTCCAAATCCAGCCGATCCAATTAATAATTACTTGTATTCTTTGTACATTTTCTCTTTGGGACGACGCCACATTAAAAAAAAAGAAAGTCACCTGGAAGGATGTGTTAGGTATATTTCTTATTGTTTATTTCTAATTCATGTATTAAACAGAAGATGTATTGAGGGGCTTGAAATACATTGACATACTCGACATTGTTACACAATTTTTTTTTTCATTTATAAAAAATGTTTTACATTGAGTTATGTCTCTTTTCCAAGTATGTCCTGGGCACAGAGTTATGGTAACAATACATGGGTTACAATAAATGAACAGGGTTATACATTATACAGGTAAACCCCGTTATAACGCGGTCCTCGGGGTCCACCCCGAGACCACCGCGTTGGTAACGGGGTCGCGGAAAAAAAAATAGCCGCCGCATTAGCGCATATTCACCCCGCGGGACAGGAGATGGGAGGGGGGATGTCCCTCCGGTCCCCGCTTCCCCCTGTCACCGCGTGACAGGCCGCGGGACAGGAGATGGGAGGGGGGATGCCCCTCCGGTCCCGGCTTCAACCTGTCACCGCGGGACAGGAGATGGGAGGGGGGATGCCCCTCCGGTCCCGGCTTCAACCTGTCACCGCGGGACAGGAGATGGGAGGGGGGATGCCCCTTCGGTCCCGGCTTCACCCTGTCACCACGGGACAGGAGATGGGAGGGGGGATGCCCCTTCGGTCCCAGCTTCAACCTGTCACCGCGGGACAGGAGATGGGAGGGGGGATGCCCCTCCGGTCCCGGCTTCAACCTGTCACCGCGTGACAGGAGATGGGAGAGGGGATGCCCCTCCGGTCCCGGCTTCACCCTGTCACCGCGTGACAGGAGATGGGAGGGGGGATGCCCCTTCGGTCCCGGCTTCAACCTGTCACCGCGGGACAGGAGATGGGAGGGGGGATGCCCCTCCGGTCCCGGCTTCAACCTGTCACCGCGGGACAGGAGATGGGAGGGGGGATGCCCCTTCGGTCCCGGCTTCACCCTGTCACCACGGGACAGGAGATGGGAGGGGGGATGCCCCTTCGGTCCCAGCTTCAACCTGTCACCGCGGGACAGGAGATGGGAGGGGGGATGCCCCTCCGGTCCCGGCTTCAACCTGTCACCGCGTGACAGGAGATGGGAGAGGGGATGCCCCTCCGGTCCCGGCTTCACCCTGTCACCGCGTGACAGGAGATGGGAGGGGGGATGCCCCTTCGGTCCCGGCTGCACCCTGTCACCGCAGGACAGGAGATGGGAGGGGGGATGCCCCTCCGGTCCCCGCTTCACCTTCTCCCCACCGTTGTCCCCGCTGCCTGCGCAGGAGGAGGGGGGGGGGGCGGGAGCGGGTGTTGGTGCTGGTGTGTGTAAGTGTGTAAGTGTGTGTGAGTGTGTGTAAGTGTGTGTGAGTGTGTGTAAGTGTCTGTGAGTGTGTGTAACGGCGAACGTGAGGGGTGCCTGCATAAGTTTGTGAAAGTGATCGCTGTCGGGATGTGCTGCTATCCTATTCTGCTTTGGAGACAGGTAATAGTACAGTTTCCGGAAGACCGCTAACCCCCCCCGCCGCAGCACAGGGCCCTCGCGCAGCAGTACAGGGCCCGCCGTAGCGCAGTGTCATCCTGCCACTCCGCCGCAGAGCAGGGCCCCGCCACCCCCCCCACAGCACAATGACGTCCCCCGCCCCGGGCCGTACCACCAACCTACCCCCACCTACCTGCCCCCCCCGCGCTGCACCGGGCCATACCACCAGCCCACAAAGCCCAGGCACACTGCGGGGCACATCCAGGGCACCGACACACACACAGCCCGGGCATACTCGGGGCACATCCAGGGCACCGACACACACACAGCCCGGGCATACTGCGGGGGCTCATCCAGGGCACTGACACAGGAGCACACAGGCAGTGAGAGGGGAGGGGGACACAACGGACGCTCGGACACGGAGAGGGGGGGACACAGAGCAGACCCTCGGACACGATGTATTATGTGATCGCCACTATGAAAGGTGAGTGGGGTGGGGGGTAATTACTATGAATTACTATGAATTACCTGCTAATTACATGTTATATACGCGGCACTGGTGGAGGTGGGGGACCATGATACGTTCACCCTTTCACCTGGCTGTGAGGGGGTTAATGTTGAAGAGGCACCGCAGAGGTTGGGTTACCTTGCTCTGTGTGTGTGTGTGTGTGTGTGTGTGTGCAGTGTGAGCAATGAGCAGTGTGTCAGTGTGTCAGTGTGTCAGTGTGTCAGTGTGTCAGTGTGTGCAGTGTGTGCAGTGTGAGCAATGAGCAGTGTGAGCAGTGTGTGTGCAGTGTGCAGTGTGAGCAATAAGCAGTGTGTGCAGTGTGAGCAATGAGCAGTGTGAGCAATGAGCAGTGTGAGCAGTGTGAGCAATGTGCAGTGTGTGCAGAGTGTGCAGAGTGTGTGCAGAGTGTGTGCAGTGTGTGTTTTTTTTTTTTTTTTTTAAACGGGAGCCACGAGAAAACCACGGTATAACGAGGCACGTTATAACGGGGTTTACCTGTATTTAAAGACATTTCGTTAATAGTTAGAGATAATATGTTTTGGGCGTATAAAACCATTACAGACAAGTTTAACATGTGAGGCAGCTGAAGTTTTAAAAGAATTTAGAATATGGGCGGCTGTGAGAGTCTCCGGTAGATTGGTCCAGTTGTGAGGTGCACGGTAAGAGGAGGAGCAGCCGGATTCTTTGTTGAACCTTGGGACCGTGAACTGTCTCTTGGAGTCAGATCTCAGGTCAGAAGTGCTGCTTGTGGTAGGGTGAGGAGCTTGTTCATGTGGGCGGGTAGCTTGACCAGAAAGTATTTGAAGGCAAGACAAGAAAATGTATTTTGTACACAATAAACACAAAGCGGTTTGTCCCTTATTGGGGGATTTCCAGGAAATCGCCATTTCTAAAACCTTTTGCTTAGATGAGGGGTGCACAAAATGGAGGGTGCGCCCCCCCAAAGGTTGCGCACGATTCGCTGCTGGTGCTGCGGGGCTTGCAGAGGCCCCGTGCTCTTCCTGAAGTCATTTAAATGAATGTGTGGGGAGCTGCAAGGCCTCTGTAAACTTTTCCTTACCTTGGTTCAGCCGCTCCTGGTGACGCGTCGCCATGGCAATGCAGCGTCATTTCACAACGTAATTTGCCGTGAGACTGTGATGTCATGATGTCAGAACCACGAGAAGAGGGGGACAGCGGACGGGCCACAGGGAAAAAAGATTGCGCTCCCCTGGCTTAGCCAAATATAATGCTGAGCCTTAAAAGTATGAAATGAAACAATTGTGTTTGCTCTGATTTATACACTGTGATCTACTTCTGTAAGAAGCTAGTTTTCTCGGTTATCTGGTGTTGAGCGCCAGCTTTATTAGTATTAGGAAGGAGGATGAGTAAATCAACTGTATCAGACATGCCTCAGGACATCTAGAAATTGATCATTGTGCAGGAATAAGCACTCTGGGTTTATTAGCTGGGAGTTCATCACTATCTCTTCTGTTCATCTAATTCCTGAGAGATTTCAAAGCGATCATCACGGTGTTACTTCTTCTAAGTGAGCCGCTCCAGATAAAGATTGGGAGATCTGTGTAATGATGCTTCTAAGGTTGTGTAGTCTAAGGTAAATCTTACAGGATGAAAAGGAGCCACTTTAGCTTATGGTCCAGATCATGTGAAAGTAAGCTGCTAGACAGAATAGAGAAACATGCAGTACTGTAGCAGTGTAACTGTACATGTATAAGTATATGCAACCTACCTTGTATGTACACTGTTTGAATACATGATGGCTAACCTCCCCCTCCCCTCTCCCGCCTTCAATCTTTTCTTTCTGTACCCTCCCCCCCCCCCAATAAACTTGATAAAGATAAAACAAAGAAATATATTTTACTATGATTAACATTAGAGAAAATTTGATTCACCATTTAGCTCCAGGAAGATTCTGCAATGCATTGCTTAGTAAGGATTTGCTGACGCCTTCTGCAGCAATGCGGTTAAACAGCAGCTTTTAACAGGCATTTTATGAGTTAAATAGTGAACATGTATTACTTGAATCCATCTCCTGGAGCCTGAAAGATTAATGGAGATAAGATTGAAAAATCTGGTCCTTCGGCATCATTCACAACATTGCAATGTACCTGAAAATGTCTTAAATGCTGATCAACCATATGTTTCAACCTTCACTAGTCAATCAAACGGCCATTTGTTTTAACATTTTTACTCCGTTTTCTTTTCCATACTAATAACTTAAATATTGAACTATTGAGAGTCATTCACATTTTGTTTGTTTATTTTTTTTTTTATTTTTTTTTTACGGCTTTATATGTCCACTCGAACCACTGAATCTTTATTTCATATTTCGGTTCTGACCAAAAAGCCTTATTGGCAATTATTACACTTTTGGGATGGAATTTACAAAGGGAATACATCTTAAATCGGGAAATAACTGTGAACCTTGATAAAGAAAGTAGGACATTCAGTAGCTAATTGTTTTCACTCTAGCAAAACCCCAGATTGCTTAGCGATTCCCACGTAGCACGTCCATACGTAACTAACTGTCTTGGTTGAAGCAGGAATCCTCCCAGAAGCCTGTGTGTTTCCCTGCACACACAGCATCACATTACTTTTTTTTTTTTTAAATTTCACTAAAAATTTTCGTGTTAAAAACAAAATTAAAACGTGGTTTCAATCTTGAGCTTAGGGCATTCTCATGGTAACGTTTAGACTGTAATGTGCTCTAGGAAAAAACTTTAGTTTAACCTCCTGTGCCATTAATATTTTAAATGCATCAGATTTAAAAAAATAAGACCGGCTTTGAACAGGGAAAGAAAAGGGATTAAAAAAATGCAAAAATAAAATTGTGATCAGCGTGGCATGTAAGACGTGCGGAGGCTTCATTGGCTGTGTTGCGTTTTTTTGTGGTGGTCTGATTTCTGTTTCTGAAAAGTTCAAACCCCCCTCTGTCAGTAGCCCTGCGAGTCATTGTCCCCCCCCCCCCGACACAAGCCCACCGCCCTCTCTCTGTTACACAATCCCCCTCTCCCCCTCCCATTCTCTCCCCCCGCCATTCTCTCACCCTCCCCCCACCATTCTCTCTCCCCCACACCATCTTCTCCCCCCTGCCCCACACCAGTCTCTCTCCCTCCACCATTTTCTCTCCCCCACACCAGTCTCTCTTCCCCTCCCGTCTCTCCTCCAACCCCCCACCAGACTTTCTGCTCCCTACCTCTCATCCCCCCTCTTCCCCTCAGCTCCCCCCTTCTCCCACCACCGCTCTACCCTCCAACACCACCCAAGTCCCTACCTGTGGAGCGGGGTGGGGAGGGGGGGGGGTGAGTCTGTTCTTTTGGCAGATACGGAAATTTGCGAGTTAATCCGGAGCGTGCACTGTCCCTGTCCTCCTCTGCCACTGCATCATCCTCTGCTGCCCTCCTCAACTCGTCGTCACCCCCACGCTGCTGCTCACTCTGACGCCCGCCTGCACCCCCTAACCCTCTGCGCCCGTGTCGGCTGCCTCGCTCCCCCCCCCCCTATTTGTGCCTCTGAATGCAGTGTATTCCTACCCCTGACAGACTAATAGCAAAGCAAATGCTGCTTTGTTGTTGATGAGAGAATCAAAGTCAGCACATTTGTATCGGACATACAAAGAGCAATTAACTATCAACCATAGATGTGGTTAACTACATGGATATACATTTTTATGAGTGGCAATGTGAGTCTTCCATAATAACCACAATACATGACTATTTCATAAATATCATATGCCATTCCCCTTATAGAAAGTTACATCACTGCAACTTAATTAAGATGATCGTCTTGTAAGTCCTTTTTAAATTAAATGTTTGCATGTATTTGAAAGATAATCTCTATAGAAGTGTCTGCACTGTAACCTCTGCTTGGCACTTTAAATCCTTCTGTCTGCTTCCTTTTGAGAGACAATACATGACCTTGCTATGATACAGATAGCAGAACAGCAACACCTTATTCTTCATAAGAAATAGTACAGGGGTGCTTTGACCTTTAACCTGTAGCATCTTCAGTACTCGATAGTATGGCTGTCAGATGCGGTGTCTGCCAGTGATTTTTGATTTGGGAGTAGCTTAGCCTTCAGCCGATATCTCTGTAACCGTGGCAACAGAGAAGCAGTTCTTGGCATCCATGTAGGGGAATCCATAAATCAAGGTCACTAATGCAAACAGTATGGGCAGGTAAAGATTGGAAGGGATAAGTGGCTCATGAGATTACCTTTGAAGAAACGATGCCCATTGACATCATTTCCAAATCATTTTTTTTTTTATTTTTTCGTCCGTCAATTGCGGTCAAAAGATTACTGATTGAGGCTTTACGCAATGTTTTATTTACTTGTGACTACATGCCATTAGGGCTTCGGATATTTCATACAAGCAAAAAAAACATATTGGTGTCTTAAACAAGAACTGCATGCCTAAGATCATTGTTGCATGTTAATTTAATTAGTTAATGTTACAATTATGTTGGTTCCTATCATTTATTTTGATCCTTTTTCCTGGAAAAAACTGTTTTTAACCAGTGAAAAGGAATTACTCTCCGTTTAAGTCTCTTGTAGAGATGGGAGGCTTTTTTTTTATTTTCGCATTTGGATCCGGCCGGTTCCTTTTGGTTCTCGGATTTCAGCGGATCAATGTCGAAAAGGGCGATTCACGTTTTGCAGATTTGGTATTTTTATTATTACAGATACACTCCACGGATTCCACAACCTGTGGACGGATTTGTAGAATCCAATGCACGGATTCAGCAATCCGTTGGCAGGGTTCTTAAGAATCCGCCAACGGATTGCTGAACCCGTGGATTGAATTCTACAAATTTGTCCACGGGGTCGTATCCACTGGTGGATTTTTGATAAATCCGCGCGAATCTCCCTCATCAACAGCGATTTTCGTTTGAACTACAGGCGATCCTCGCTTATCCGACAGAATGCGTCCCGCAAACCACCGTCGGTTAACGGACCGCCGGATTACGGGTCCATGTTAATCGGCGGCGTTAACCGTCGGATAATGCGTCCGGCGGCCTGCATTACAAGGCGTCGGATAAGGGATCCGTCGGTAAGTGGGACACCTGTAAGCAAGGACTCACTGTTCTACTCACCCTAACTTGAAGGTGTAACAGCAGCAAAAAGTGTGTAACAGTCCTTTATTTCTAATAATGAACATTGGTAAAAGAGCAGAGCTCAACTCCAATTCAAGATGGCAGGGAGGCATTTGGCAATACTGGAAATGAAGACGACAAATAAGGAGTACGTGTTGTGTTTGGAAATATTGACATATGATACTCTGGATCAGTAAAATCCACCATTTGCGTGACGTGCCCGTTTCCGTGACAGATTTTATTTTCGGTTGTGTTGATATTTCTGTGTCCGCGCGTCGAAGGTTTATTTGACCGAAGGAAGATTTGGCAAAGGAAATGGGGAGGGAGATCTTCTATTTGTATTCAAGCATTTGTTATGTGCACAATTCACCGCAGTCATTCTGATTAGATCTTCTTGCAGGTTCACTTTGTACTGAATATCCTTCATTTATGCTTGAGCTGTTTGAATGTGATTTTTCTGCCATTAACAATTCAAAAAGAACATTATGGCACAAAGGGATTGTTCCCTTCCGTTTCATACTACATTTAGTAACCTTGGAACAATCTGTGTAATTCACATATCTGTATGTAATGCTTTCTCTCTTTTTTTTGTGTGTTCTCAGGTATAACAAATGCTCATCTACAAGCTGACCAAATGTCTCAGCATAATAAGAATGAGAACTCCTCTTCCAACGTTACGACCAAAAGGAAACCAGCAGCTGAATCTGTCGCAGAACAACCCAATCCCCTGTTAGCCCTTTTCTCATCTTCAGCAGAACCAGGTTTGTGCGACAGCAGGGTTTCATAAAACAGTGATGTTCAACTCCAGTGCTCAAGACCCTCCCCCACTCCCTGCCCCCCCCCAACAAGTTAGGTTTTCAGGATATCCCTGCTTCAGCACAGATGGCTCAGGTACACTGGCTTTGTCCATGATGTGTAATAAACAAAGAATCCAGCAGCAACGGTGTTTAATTCCAGCATTTTGTGATCCTGGTTGCAACCGGCACTGGACCTGTGTTCAAATAAATTCAAATCAAAAGCAGATTCAGGTTTAAATAGAGCTGGAGATAAAGCTCACTTTTATTGCAAGCGATGCATCAGAACAGGCTTATTGAACATTGTTTTTAAGTAAACCTCTAGTGAGGAAGAGTCCATGGCAGTTCTGCCTGCAAACATATCAATTATTAGGCTCCTTTCAGTAACCCGGACTCGGTCTTCATTACAAGGCATGGTTCATTCATTCAGATTCCCCAAGTAGCCTCAATATCTACTGTACACATCAAAAGCTCATTTATTTAAGCATGCTACTTCCATTTTCAAATCTGTATTATTAGACGGCAGGCAATGGTGCATTTCATTTGTGCCCAGGATATTTAGGGTAAGCACCATTTTTGGTGGTTTATAAAGAGCTAAAGGTGGAATTTAACGGAATTTGGCCAACTTGTGCCATAGTAAATAGTTTTAAGAGTCAACCTAGAATGAAAAGCAGTCCCTGCTGTACCTCTGCTGCACAGAAGTGGGTGTTTCCTTCTCTGACGTGCTGTGGTTGCTGGAGGGATCTCTTGGACCCTGCTTTTTGGGAGGCGGGCAGGAGAGTTTCTACATGTTACACAGTGGCCCCAGAAATGCTTGCGAGTCACATGGGATAGATTAAAAGCATAGAGCTTAGTAAATATTAAGAACCAGCTGTTTAACCTCATGCTGTATGTGCATTTCAGTGAATTTGCACTAGCAATGAAGAAGGTACAGTAATTGTGTCATAACACACTACTACTGTACATACAGTATGGCCTCTGCATCAGCACTGCAAGTGTTACCTTCTTTGTTCAATTTTGAGTTAGAGTGGACAGCTTCAGCATTGGCACCGTTTGATGCTGTTTTTGCCACCAAGTCCTGAAACACGTTGCCAATCATTGTCAATGTAATTGTGCCACCTACAGATGTAGCACAACTTGGGCCCTTATTCATAAGAGCAGCTGCTTTAAAGCTGAATAAGGGCCATAGTGTTTACTAAGTGTCTGTTTCATGCAGCAGGTGTCTCAATGCAGACTGTGACCACAGTATCTTTAATAAAGGGGAAAGCCGCGGCCCAGAGATTACACCACCGTGGTTTTCCCTCAAGTGTAGAGAGACTGTGGAAACAAGAAGTCGTGTTATGTCTGGGTATTCTACCAGTTTGCATTCATGTTTCACGCATATATTATGTGAAAACTCCCTGTTCTAAAGTCTATTTGTTGCATACATGGCACTATATAAATACAAATGTTATGTTACACATATATGTGTGTGTATATATATATATATATATATATATATATATATATATATATATATATATATATATAATTTGTATTTATATAGTGCCATGTATGCAACAGAATAATTTTGAGATGGATCTTCTTTGTACAGTAAGTTGCTTCAGGGGTACAATGATCTTATTTGTCAGTGTGCTCCAACATAAGGATTCTGGTTCATTATCATACCTCCTAACAACTGTGCCACCCAATCTAAAAATAACTCTCAGATCTGCATTATGCAGCAGCAGCTACATTATGCTGTGGAACAGCTTTATTCAATGACTCGATGAAACATTTAAAATTCATTCATCTTTTAGAAACGGGGCTTCATTCAACACAGTAAACAATTGAAAACCAGCAACAAATGAATGTGTGCAAGTCGTGAATTATTTCCCCCTACCTTCTCTTGACAAATGTCATTTGTTTTCAAAACCTTGCCAATAGTATCTATTTTATCAGAATGTACTAGTCACTTCAGGAGCGGCGTCCGAGTGCTCACAAGATCGCTTCCTCCTTCCGGCAATGTCAACAGACTGGGTCCTCTTGTAAGCACTGATTGCCAACACCCTCTAGAAAACAAGCCAAACCCAAGGACGTACAACATATGTTGTACGTATACAGGGCTCTGAAGGGGTTAAGTTAGGGTTGGGCAACTCCAGTCTTCGACTGAGCCACCTGTGCTGAAGCAGGGATACCTCGGGTATTCAGAGAGCGCCAAATAATCCATGAGTTCTCGACTCCAGTCCTCGCGACCCCAACAGATCAGGTTTTAAGGATATCCCAGCTTCAGCAGAGGTAGCTCAATCAGTGGCTCAGTCGAAGACAGGGACTGGACTGAAGCAGGGACTAATTGAGCCACCTGTGCGGAAGCAAGGATATCCTGAAAACCTGCCCTGTGAGTGGTCCTTGAGGACTGGAGTTGGTTGCCCTACCCTTGGGTTAAATGGAACTGTCATTAAAAAACAAGTTTTGCCCTAGTTACTTCAAATGCCATCTTTTCCTGAGCTTTCCATTCACAATTATGAGCCGCTTCCAAAAAAAAAAAAAAAATGGCAAACACATTTTTTTCAGCAATAAATACACGATTAAAAGAAATCTAAAAGACAAAAACCTCAAGTAGATCACTGCCAAAATGTCGGTTAATATGGAAAAAAAAAGTAATGTCCACATGAGTGCTAAATTAGGTTCTCGTTTAGGTTCGACAGGATACAAATAAAAGAAGTGGCTTTATCTGTAGTCCAGATGTTGAGATCATTTGGTGAAATTTGAAAGAAACTGTGTTAATAGGGAAGCGGGACAGCACCATGGGTTTCCTGTAATTAATGAAGAGCTCTTTGAAAACTTCTTCATTTAATAGAAATCTGCAATCTGAGCACAGCTGTTGAGCAAAAAAAAAAAAAAAAAAAAATTATTTCTTCAAAATGCTGTTGTAAATGCCCTGAGGCATAACCAAACTGATATATTGTATAATGAGTTTTAACTAACAAGCTTTAGTATTAAAATGACTATATTCCTGTCTTCTCTGTCCTCCGTGAGCCACAAACGTAGGTGGTTTTAGTTTCCATATGGAAAATGTATTTTCTATTGTAATTAATGAGAAGCAGTCTAAGGGAAACCAGTGATCCAAAAGCATATTTACACAAGAACAGATGTCTCCCTCTTTAATTTCCTTGCATCACAATTATTCTATATGCTTTGCCTTCTAGTGTATTTCATTACCGAAGTATAGTATTTTAGTATATCGGTGAGGACCATTTAAAAAATTGCCAATCTATTGTAGCTCTTAATTTATTTGTATGCATTTATCAAATGTATACAGTGTTCGTAGGGACTATTAAAGAGTTAACACGAGATAAGAGTTGTAGAGGGGCCGAATTTGTGAACTGGTGTGTCTACGGAGAAGCCAATAGTTACTGAAACAGATAATATATGCAATTACAGTATACAATATACAGTAACTTTTTATTTGTTATGAAATCACCATTTAGAAGAAATACAAATGAAATATCTTAAGTTTTCACTAACTTGATTTGCAGATAATACGTTTTGAGCAATATTTATGGTGGCAAAAATGGTCAACGTGTGCACATCGACCTCACTATTTGTTTTATTATTTTTAGTACATAGGATTGAAGCGGCGGGTCCCCCTATGGTACCTCAGGAAGCAGGACCTGTAATTAATGTGGTTCAGCTCCAAAGACCCCACGCTCCAATCCTATGTACTCAAAATCATAATACAAGTATTGCGATCTGCTGTAAGGCCTCGGCCAGGGTGGAGCAGAGCGGGCTGGCACGCTCACGCTGGCCGCTATGAAACACATTGAGGCAATGCGTGTGGCCATGCTCGGCATGAGCAGTTCTCCCAATGAGGGCGAACCAGCTCCGTGACGTCATGGTCTCGCCCCCAAAATCACCCCTTCCCTGCTCGCACCTAGCTGGCCACAAATCTCCCGGCCAAGCAGGGAGCGTGACGTCACCGCGCACGAGCGCCAGCGCGCTCCCTGCCTTGCCGCAGCCGTAGAGCTGTGTGAGGAGACACAGAGAGACTGCTTCTCTCTGATCTCTCTGCACAGCTGTTGCAGACTAGTAGCGGCCCGCTAGGATTAACGCTGTGGGAGTCCCATTCAGAAGCAGGGACCCCCACTGTGTTAATCCTTTGTGAAATCCACCCTACGCTTGGGCTGCGGTCCAGGTCCAGTTGCTCCAAGTGCCGCACGGAGGATTTTGAATCGCAAAATATCCCATTTTAATAAGTTATCGACCAGACCAAATGTAAAATAACTATATATATATATATATATAAACACAGTAAAATTCCAAAGTGCAGGGAAACAGTTTCAGGTGAGGAGCAACACAACATGGACAAACAATTTCTTCAAAGTGCAGGTCTCCTCTAACACAGAGATACAATGTAGCGCTCTACTCACAAGTTCATAATGAAGTTCTCCATTTAGTGTGACAGCCAAGGACAGCAGACGTTTCAGGTCCCATATGGATCTTTTATCAGGTCATCATCTGATCTTCATAGATGAAATAGTACCCCAGATTTTGAAACCTCATTGTTTTTTTCTTCAAATTTTTGGGAGGTTTTGAAAGCTTTGTACATTAGATTCATTTTTAAAATCCCTAATGTTGGCCTCCCCAAAGGTATTCCAACCTACAACTAATCTACATTTCTTCGGGGCCAATACAGCTACCAGAGCTACATTTGAACCCTTGTGTAATTACTCTTTTCTGTATGTGGTGCCATTTGTCATAGAAAAATACACTTTTACATATTTATTGTGGCACCAAATGTAACAACAAATTGTGGCAACCATGACATGGTTGTAGGCTTAGAATATTTTGGCCAAAGTATTAGACTAAATGACTCATATTTAGGAAGTACTGTAGCATTGGGGCCTTTTTGTCTCTTGTTGTCTGCATTCTGGTCCCTACTTAGTAGCACTTGAAATTACACAAAAAAATGTGTGTATATATAAATGTGTGTATATATTTTATGGAGTGGATTTGGGTTTTGAACTTGCTAGGACCCTGTATGTCTAATTGCAATATGTTTATCTGTTCTTTTTCAACAGCCAATGCGTCACTTCGGAAAAGATTCAAACGTTGTGAGATAGAAGCGATCCAGTGTGAGGTGCGGAAGATGTGCAACTACAATAAAATTCTGTCCACCAAAAAAAACATGGATCATGTTAACAAAATCCTAAAGGCCAAGCGATTACAGAGACAATCAAAGACGGGCAATAACATTGTAAAGAAGAAGAGAGGGCGTCCCAGGAAGCAGACACTTCTGTTTGACGAAGACTCCCAAGACCAAATGCCAGTTCTGGAAAAATGTGTCGACCTTCCCAGCAAACGAGGTCAAAGGCCTGCTTTTCATCCTCTGCAGTTGGCGATGAGTAGTCAAGACACAGTCAAGGATACCATTGAGGCAGTAATACACATGGCAAGAGAAGCTCAATCTTCTCGTGCACCAAGAGGTGGAAAGAGAAAATACAATGAGGAGGAGCAGGAGGTGAACGCAAAAAGGCACAGAAAGGCAAAAAGAGGTGAATCTGAAAACACTCCGTAGGATCATGATAAACTGGATGGTTCAAGGTGATAAACATATCAGGTCTGACAAATGGCATAACGGGGTACAGGTTACCTTAATAATGTCTGCTGCACCAGACTTGTTTTTTTTTTCTTTAAGAGAATAACAAGTAGCAACTTTTTAATATGGTTGACATGTGATCTCTTGGCACTAGACTTTAAATCAGTATCTCCATGGTATGTCATATATAACTGCAATGTTTTCAATAGTCATTAGAACTTAATGGATGTGCAGCATTGTACCTTTTGCTTCTTGTGGAGTATGCAATGCGTTATTCTGCATTGCAAGACCCAATAGAAGTAATAGCGTTAATGGAAAGTTGTACTGAATTCACTTCCACTACTAATACATGAGATTTCTGATATTGTGATGGCCAGTTTAAAAAAAAACAAAAAACATCCTGTTAAAGAACACTGTAAAAAAAAAAAAAAATCTGTAAAATCCTCAACTGTGATCTTGGTTGTAATCTGTATTTTGTTTTGGGGGTTTTCTTCAACTCCAATGTCCCAATCAGCCGTCAGCAGTGTCATTTCAAGCTATGTCACATCACTCACTTCTAATTGCCTTTTTACCCAGATAAAGTACAAGAAATGTTAGTGTAGCCTCATACATGTGTAGGCAAACACACAAGCTCTATCAAAAAAAAAAATTAAATTAAAAATGTGATGACATTTGATTAATATGAAACAGATATTCATCAGCACTCCCACTCTGGCATTTTAGCAAGCCCACAATGTATCTGTTTTATATTCATTATATGGTAGCATACATAGTAAATCAAACTTGTAAAGAGAACTGTACAACTTTAAAATTACACCAATTACCAAAAACGACGTAGCAAAGTTTGTGGTTTGTTTATAAAGAAAATGCAAACATTTTTCATTGTCTACAAATGACATCCTAGTAATAAGAAAGTTCGATATCTTGGCAACTATTTGTTAAATAAAGAGCAAGTGTTCTTATCTTGAAAATAATCAAAGGGTTTCACCACTGCAATTGTATTAAAGCCACATTGGGGAAAAAATGTCCACATTGTGGTTGCCTTAATAAAGTGATTTTTGTACATAATGTAATTATAAAGTTATCAGTCTGCATGAATGCAAACGGTCTGTGACGAATAGTCTTTTTATTGGTCAGTTCAAATTGTACATTTTCATTTGATTTTTACTGTAGCCATTGGCTTTGCTTCGACAAATGATATGAATTCCAGCATCTATTCTGAAAGCCCAGTAAAATAATGAGTTACAACATATGGAAGCATTGACATGACATTAAAGGACCCAAGACATTTGTAGGAAGAAGTCAGAATTCACTGTAATAACTTTGCCCTGAAAGGGATATTTCCAGGTATTTAGACACTTTTTGGTTGCCATGATTCTCTCATTGTCTAATAGCATAATAATGGTTATATTTGCATTGACTCCCTTCAACTTTGCATTACAATACACTTTAGATTTAAAAGGGAATAACAACATCTCATGCTGTAGCGTGTAGCCTAAAGTGGGATTCTTGGACACTCATCTACTATCATTTCTATTTGCTACTTTAGAACCTATTCGGTACTGGATTTGGCATGCAATGCAGTGATATAGTTTACTAATAATATCTATCGGCAGAAAGCAGTCTTCGTACTGCACATATTCGCACTTACTTTCTCGCAGACTGACAGGACATTTACATTTCCAAAAACACATATTAATATATGGGCCCTAAGCTCTTTAAAATGTCAACCACGCTCCTTATAGTTTCTACCACAGAAATTAGAGTGGTCTAATGTATTTTTAAGATAAAACCTTTTGGAATATGGTTCAGTGGACTATGTAGAAAAGGAGGCATTTATCAAAGCCGTGCTTCTGATTTGCACTAAGCCAAAAATTCTACCAGATCTAGCTTTGAAAATATAGCATTATTTTTAAGAGGAGAGTTGAAAGTACAAAATTGGAGTGACTAGCAAAACTTTGAGAAAATCAGACTCCCTTCACATTACCCAAATTGTCAAAAGCAGCATATGTTGGAGGGATTTTAGATGAAGAATATATTGTCAGTCCTCTGTTCAATCTTAGATTCTGTCTTTTTACAGTGCACCTGTAAAACCTGTGCTTTGCTGAGTGACGGAGTCTCTACAGTATATCAATATCATGCAACAGAGAAGTCTGCTTTGTGTCCCTGGTTCTTTGCAGACCGTGATACATTTTCCTGGGCCAATATGAAAGCCATACATGTTGTAAATGAGATCTCACGGCCACATAAAACGGTTTGTTCTGTTCTTAAAATAGAACCAACCGATCTATGTCGGATCATAATGAAGCGTATTCACAGTGATGTTGTTTTGTAGGCAATGAAAGGTCTATTTGCTGATGCCATCAGATGTCGGGAAATATGTGGTTTCCCAATCTCAGGTGCAACATCTATGAACATTTTCATGTCCAATAAAAAATACCACAGACTGCAAATACTCCAGTTTTTTCCAGGACCAATTTGGTTAATATGTGCACTAGAGTGCCCCCCATATGTGTTTATCACAGTAACTTTCTTTTATAAAATGAATGCATCTTTGAGAAGTTATAACTACACTGTGCGAGGGTTGGTTCTCAGTGTAAGCATGCAGACATTGTCTAAAATGTTGCTACACAGGTTGAGTATAGGCTGGTAATCCATTACGCAGTCCAAAAAAACATTTAGTTAATTGTAAATAAGCATGCTAATGGTTTAAAATAGGCTAAAACAGTGTTATTGCATTTACAGTTATGCTTAATAGGAATGAATGAAAGTGTTTACAGATATGAGAAAGTCACTTGCAGAATGATGCTGTATACAATGATCATATCAGATTTAGTCTTAGGCTTGAGGCTAAAACCTCACTTGTCTAGCGTATGACTTCTAAATATTCCAGTAAAGCATTCTGACATTTTATTATTGAAAAGATGAAGTATTCAGCCCATGACGTTTTTCCAGTGACATTAAAATGTTGGTGTTCATGTGTGTGTCTCAGAAGACATCTTGAATTTTTTCGGGAATCCAATACATCAGATTTTCACCCGGCCTCCAAAGAGTTATCTCACCCTGTCAATGGCCAATAGCAGTTGCTGGGTGGCTAATTTTATATAGGTTCTATTCAAGCAGAACACCGTCCCAACTCAATTAGAAGCACATGTCGTCCACAGGAACACTTCCCGAAGCTCCATACACACCGGTCTACATTTACACTACAAGGAAAACAAAAGTTAAGTAGAAATGTGAAAGCTCTGCCAATCGGTCAACATGAGCGTGCAGTTCAGTCCCATGTTGGTTTTTTTTTTAAGCTATTTCTTAAGTAATGCACATAAAAGTGTTATATATGTATATATTTAAAAAAACACAAAAACAAAACAAAACAAAAAAGAATGGGGCACAAGATTGTTTTATAAGTCGTGCTGGCTAATTTTTAGTTTGTATTCATAAGTGGTTTTTAAAGGCCTTTTTTTAAAGTGTATTTGCATGTTCTACTTTGATTGTATGTAAACATATTTTAGAGCAAAAAAATGTATTTGTATTTTATTGAATATAGAGGCAAGAAAAAAACTTGTACATTGTTTGAAATGTTCTTTTTGTAACAGTTTTTATTCATGAAGCATTTTTGTACATTTAAAGAAATGGATATGGAATTGCTGTTATTTGATGCTTAGATACATCTGGCATGCTTTAATGTCATGCGCCTTCATGATCCTAGATGTTGGTTTTTAAACATTTTTTTCTAAAAGAAAGCTCAGTTTTTTCGCTACCAAATCAGGTTAGCAGTATAGAGCACTTAACTAAAAAAAAAAAAGAAAAAAATCCTATTCATATGTTATTCATTGTGTGAAATTAAATGAATTCAATTCAGACTAATTTGTGTTGTGAATTCTTTTGTTTTACTTAACCATCTGTTTTCCATCAGTATCAGGTTCATTTCGACTCATACTGTATCATGCACTCACTGCACTGTTTATATGTATGTATAATTATATTTATATAGTACCAACGATATACACGTTGCTTTACAAAATGACAATACAAGGTAAATAAATGACAAGCAATGGGGATAAGCGCAACATAAACTATGACATAAGTACAAAGGAGACCCTGTCCGCAAAGAGCTTGCAATCTAAGGGACTCTGTATATTTGCCATCGGAAATTCTGGTGGAGAGATATGGGGCCCCCAACTCTTATGAGCGTTTTCGCTAGAACAGTGGGAAAAATATTTGAAAATTGGATCGTATAACAATGTAAGGCCACAAGATAATGAATCATTGGGATATCGAATGCTACCGAATGAACCAATTGAAAAAGTGTAAAATGAGAATTGCACTATTTTATATTTTTATCCCCCCCCACCCCCCTCCCACAAACCATTATCCAAACAGCTTCAAGACCATAACATGTGTGTTAGGACTTTAAATTACAATCCGTGGTTTATTTACTCTTTAAAGTACAGTAATGGAGTGGAGTTTGAAATATTTTCAATTGGACAATGCTCAAAGTAGTAGTTGTTCTGCGCCTATGCTTTTAAAGACCATAATACTTCAAGGCACATATGCTTATTTGGTTTGACTATTATCTACCAGACACCAAGGTTAACACACCCACATACTTTTTATATTTAATTTATGCACAAGTATAACAAAATGTATAGAATATAGAGATGCAAACTGATATTTATGCCATTTATTATTGTTACAGTACCTCAAAAAAAGGTCCAAATTGTTCTGAGTAGCGAACACGAAGCATTTTCAGACATTAATGCAAAGTGGTGCAACATACAGGTTTAGTAAGATTTACTGCCGGCGTGGGCACCAGGAAGTGCTGGCGAACGCGGCCCGATCACAGCCCCCTCCCCCCCCCCGTTTCCACAAGGGCAGTAATGCTTGGTGCCCCGACGGGATAGCGCAGTGGGGGATCCCTGCTTCTGAATGGCACCCTGCAGTGTTAATTCTCCCGGGCCAGCCACCAGTCTGTAAGTGCTGCGCAGAGACATCAGAGAGAAGCAGACTCTGTATGTCTCACTGCGCAACTCTTACATCAGCTCTCTTTTTTATTTATCATTTTTTTAGTACACGGTATTGAAGCTGGGGGTCTCCGACGCTGACCCCCATTCGTTTCAGATTTGGAGACCCCCTGCTTCCCGAGGTTCAGACCTCCGTGTAGGGGGTGCTGGTATCTGCTGCAAGTTTAAATGTCCTGGTCACGTGGGCAGTGATGCTCCAATACTGCGTACTAAAATGAATAATAAAAATAGAGAGCTGTTGTAAGAGATGCGTGGGGAGACAGACAGAGAGACTGCTTCTCTCTGTTTTCCTCCGCGCATCTCTTACAGATTGATGACTGGTCCAAGAGGAATAACACTGTGGCGGTCCCATTTGGAAGCAGGGACCCTCACTGCGTTAATCTCTTTGGGAAATTCACTTGTCTGGGCAATCATCGCATGTAACCTCAAAGTGGACGCACTTAGGCTGTGATCCAGCCGCTCCAAATTGCGCTCATGGTGGCAGTAAATCTGACTACATCTGTAACTGTGAGACAGGATCAGTAGCTAATAATACACATTGTAAAAACGTAATGGCTACATGTATGGACTGTATTGGGTTTTTAATATTTCTTTCACTTACTGTAGTATCATATTTCCCTACATGTTCATACTGTACAAGGTAAGTGAATGTTTTTTTTTTTTACCCTCCTTATTGAAGATAGTGAGATGTCATTAATACAATTAGCAATGCGTTCACTTCCTATCACACACACAAGTTAATACATCTTCACAAGATTGTACAGATGCCTTAGAAAGAGAATCTTGAGGAAAGCTTAATCACTTGTGTTATAATTTGTTTCACTTCAAAGGGTTCAATATGTGCACCTCCGTACTGCATTCATTTCAAAAGGTTACCACATTTAATTTAGAGGCATATACAGTACTATTTCCCTGGTATGATCTGTAGCCTGTGAATGAAACAGAAGGAAAAGACAATAATATTATTACTACAGCTGAATAAGAAGAGAATGGAAGGTGCAATGATTCCAAATGGTTAACGCTGGAATCAAGCTTACAAGTCTGTCCAAATGACCACCAACGGGTGTGCTACAGCTGATAATAATATGTGCCATGGTAGTGTAAGTTTCTTTTGCTCTATGCTGATTTTCTTTTTGCATTCTGAGGCACTTGCCATGGTTTTTCTATATTTAAAGGGAGCGCGTATTGCAGATGTCAAGAGGGCCCACTCGTGCAATACCACTCTCAACTGTGTCTTGTCTCCAGAGGCTGTAAGAAGGACAGTCCACAAGAATCTCCCAGTTTCACGGTTTCTTTCCTTAGGAAGCAATGATCGAGAAGATTCAACCCTCCACTTCTGTAATCTATATGGCAAAAAATATTGCATGTTTTAATCCATCTAGTACTTCCGGAGTTAACATTGATTATAAATGTTTTAAAAATACACCAATTGTTTTTTATGACCTCTCAAACCAGGCCTGTGTTGTATA
Organism: Ascaphus truei; assembly: GCF_040206685.1. Classification (NCBI taxonomy): domain Eukaryota; kingdom Metazoa; phylum Chordata; class Amphibia; order Anura; family Ascaphidae; genus Ascaphus; species Ascaphus truei. The sequence goes on from NC_134483.1 coordinate 28,989,980, forward strand.
GGACTGAGGTTCTCGAGTCAACATCTGTGTTGCCAGAGATGGGATTAAAATATGGCTTAACCTGGGGGTTATCACTGATGGCCCACTAAAAGTGGTGTATGTATTGTTGGGCAGGCTGTAGACGAGACCCAGCCTCAAAGAAAACCATACATTCTTGAAATATCCTCTGTGCATAACAGGTCACCAATTAGTTTCAGGGATATATTGAATATGAAGATATCCTGGGCCCAGCAGCAATTTGCAATAATAACAAATAGATATTTGTGGCCGTTGCATTGAGATGAATCAAAGTATGCCAAACATTTCATGATTAAGAGGTGCAAAAGACCGATCTGTTTCTCCTGCGAAAATAGACGTTAGGCTGTCAAATTTTAGATGCAGCCGTGTACGTTAACAACACAAACGCAACAGTGAAGTATTAGAGAAATTAAGTTGTGAGGTCTTTTTTTTTTTATATTGACTCAAAGTTTAAAGTCCATTGAAAGGTATTTTTTTTTTTTTTTTTTTTTTAAAGGCATAAAAATGTCAACCAAGTAGCTGATATACGACAGGGGTGGGTGTATGTTGTTTCAATGGAGGAAGAATAGTACATAAGTCTCACCAAGGTAATATGAAAATGAGATTTCAACTAAGGGAGTGTTCTCTCTAGAGCACGTGAAATCTCAAGACCCTTTTGGGAAAAGATCTGATCAATGTTAGACGATAACATGAGTTAGATTCTTTGTTTAACTTTTTTTTTTTAAGAACTAGAGACAGAGGGACAGGAGCGCACTCACATCCAGGGGTATATGAAAGAGGAAAAAAAACATACACATATAGTGCAAAAAAGTTTTTTGATAGTGGTAATTCTAATAAGTGATATGTAAGTCGCTCACATTTCCCATGAGCGATAAGAGCTTTGTGGGTATCAAATGACCACCTCATAGGAAGATTGATTTTAAGTATTTTAAGGAACTGTCTGCGTTTAATGTTCTTGTAATAATATATATTTTTTAATCTAAGTGTAAGGGGGTCCCCTGATTTTCCCTTGCCCCTGCCTTACCTCGGTGGCAGTGGGGGAAGGGAACGGCGACTTCTCCCGGTTGGCCCGCCATCTTGGCCGGCGCCGTCGGGGTCCTGATGCTCGCGCATGTGCGGAGGTAAGCGCATGCACAGATAGCCGTGGTGACCATCTTAGTACAGAAAGAGTAGCAGAAGAGCGCGCGCGGTGCAGAGGGCCCCAATAGTTTGCGCAGGTGCAGGGAGGCTAGGCGGCGCCCATTACATAGTTGCGCAGGCTCAGTGGAGAGTAGCGGCGGCCATTACACATCACGCACGCGGCCCCAATGACAAAGAGGGTCATGGAGGACTACAGTCCCCAGAATGCACAGAGGCAGACAGGCCACCTGATGCCAGGCAGCCAATAGGCGGCGGAGCTTGTGGCTGACAGGAGAGGGAAGTGACAGTTGGAGCTGGGATAAGGGAGGGGGGGGAGTGTGTACACTAGGCCAGGTTACCCCCAGGCCCCAGCTAGGCCCAACTCACCAGTAGATGTGTAGCTGCTGTGTAGGGAAGGCCCTAAGGTAGGGACTTTACCCTTTTAGCAGTAGCTTAGTCAGTGAGACAGACGCTGCTGCGTGCTCTGACAAGGAGGGAGCAGTGTGACAAGTGTGCATGGGATCAGACCTGCATCACTCAAGATAGAGACTATCTGTGTGGTGAGATTATCTGGATTTGGAGAGGACGCCATTGCTGCGGATTCAGCGTTGGACGCAGACGGGTCCCTTCCTGTTGTTGCTGTACCCGGGCACAGGAGCCCTGGGCAGGTATTTGTACAAGTGCACCAACTTTAACCTACATACCGATTTCCTTACAGGTGCTGATCACGCCTAGTGGGTGGGTTGCTGGACTATTGGGACACTTGGGTATAGTAGTGGGGTTTGTGGCCCAGTGAGGCCAGGTTAAGGGTAACACCGCTGTTTTGCTATATGTGATGTTATTGTTTTGCCCATTACTGTAGTAAACAGTTACATATACAGTATATACTTCCTTGTATGTGTTTCCTATTTGTGGGTCCTGTGTCAGGGGTCATTCTATACACCTGGAATCCCTGCACAGGTGGAGGTGCTGTAAGCATACGTTCCAGGATACACCCCACGCTCCCAGTGGTGGCGGTTCAGGCCTCCTGTGAGCCTAACAGGTATTGCACCACACTGTAACATATGTAGATTTCCCCATATGGTCCCTATCTGCGATTGGGGGGGGGAATACACGTTACATTTTGGAGGCGCTGCTGAGATCTCAGACCTGGGTTGCCCTATTCTATTTTTGTGTCAAATTGTTTATCTAAATTTCCACCATGTGAGCCCTCAAGGCAGGTGGTCCACGATGGGGCCTTGGCGCAAAAAGTATCTCTAAGGCGTCGGCTCCCTGCCATCCCGCTCCATGCCCCCAGATGTCTCAAGCAAGGAGAATCCTTTCCTTGTGCATGTTAATTGGGAGACACACCTAAAATGGAGTCTCCCGCCAAGTCAAAATGGCGCACGTGCTGCTGACTGCCAGCCTGCACCAAAATATGTTGCAAAAATCTGTCCAGGACTTGTGGGAAAAACAAAGCCCCACCCCCGCCATATGAGTGGCTCAGCACAGAGCCAGAACTATTCCTTGATAGAAGGTGCCCCTCCTCTAGAGTCCACCAGGGGGAGGGAGCACCTTGAGCATCAATCAGCCACTTCTGTTCACCATAAGACAGGTACAGGATGCAGCGACATACACCCTCAGTTGTATAGAGCCTGGCGAACAAGAGGATTGAATGCAACCGTTCTTTTGTATCCATGCTTACAAAAGGACTTGAATATACCTGGTAGTGAGGACTTTGATCCCTGTCAGCTACCACCTGGAGTGTTGGTGGCACAAGTGGACGGGAGGAAGTGTCACAAATCTCCATGCTCCAAATGTGATTTCCCAGGTTGCGAATTGATCTGGGGACATTACTGTTTCGGCTTCGGTGCATAGTTCCTGGAGCCAGTGCTGCTGGGGACTCCGGAACCCGCCAAGACAGAAGTGATCGGCTTAGATACTGGGCCGGTCAATGCAGGTAATCAACCTACCTACCTCCCAGAAGTTTTGGAAAGCTCGTGCACTCTAACCGCGATTCCAGAGCCGAAATACGTGGAGAAAGGTGCAATTGGCCTCTCCACTGGGGGGATCAATGCTGTTAACCCCCCTTGCGCAACCACGGAGGTTTCGGAGGCCCCGTGTGCACTAACCACAGTTCTAGACTCTGCTCTAGAACCGCAAGATTTTCAAGCTACATTGACCAAAATGGACAGCTGCGACGCTGTTGCTGCACCGAGTCAGTGTGCTATACCAAATGTTCCAGGGGGTCCATGCACCCCAGTTCTAGACTCGATTCCACACTCAGAACCACAGATTCCAGAACCGCAGATTCCGGAATCACAGGTTAAGGTGTCTCTACCCCCATCCTCTCTTAGTGATTCCAGCGACCAACAACTCGTGGTGATGTGCCAGCTGGCGGATCACTCGCGTGAAGCTGAAGTTAAAGAGCCAAGTACCTCATCTACTGTGGATACAGAGCCTGCTGTTGGTCCGTGTGCCATAGATGAGGTGTATCCAGACGCTGCCGCGTGCTCTGCGGTGGGCCCATGTGCCCAAGGTGAGACTGCTCATGACCTGGCGGTGGGCCTGTGTGCCGCCATAACCACTACAATAACTGAACTGAGTGGTAGCCCGTGCGCTGCAATTCAAATGGTCCCAGGACTGGGATCCAACACTCCAAAGTTTCGAGAAAATGAGTGGACTGCCCCAGAAGTGTCAATAACAGGTCCCCAGGAGATTGAGGGGTGTACTATCCCCACTAGCCAGGCTGCGGTGTTTCCCACAGATGATCGCTTCCAGGCGGTACAGGATCAACAGTGTGTACCGGCCATCTGCCAAGTGGAGGGACAATTCAACTCTACCCTGATGTCCAGTGCAGCTGAGGTGGTAACAGTCAGTGGTCCTGATGACCTGCTGGACACCGTGAATCAATGCAGTGGTAAGGTATCAACTCTTTACCCCCTGCAGGATCACGGAGACATTGCTAATCGCTCGCTTCCCAGTGGAAGTCTCCCATGTGCTTAGGGACAAGGACTGTGTTGTGAGTGATCCAGTGAAATTTGCCTCCTCTAAGCGCAACATGGAGCGCTCTGTCCATTATGTGGTGGACCGAGGCAAGAGACTGAACCTCTCAGTCTCCTGTGAGACTTATGCGAGTGACCGGGCAAGGGTCAAAACCAAAGACCCCTTGCTGTTTCCTCCACCAGGGGGAGGAAGTGACTCTAACCCAGAGACTATCATTCCAGTGACTGACCAGGCAGTGATTCACCTAAATTCGAGGGAGGTACCCTCACCCAATCAGTTAGGGGCACTCCACGATGGGACTCAGCTGGCCTCGGGTATTAATGTGGTTTATCTGCTATGCACCATTAATGCCATTTTGATGTATACCAATGATGATCGAGCCTACACGATAAGTTGTACATACCTTGCACTGTGTTTTTATTGTGTAACTGTGTACTGTATGACGCTGTTCCCCAAGCGGGGGGGTTGGGATTTTAACCAGGGGGAGAGTGTAAGGGGTCACTCCCGGTTCCCCTGATATTCCCTTGCCCCTGCCTTACCTCTGTGGCAGTGGGGGAAGGGAACGGCGACTTCTCCCGGTTGGCGCCGCCATCTTGGCCGGCGCCGTCGGGATCCTGGTGCTCGTGCATGCGTGGAGGGTAGCGCATGCGCAGATAGCCGCGGTGACCATCTTAGTACAGAAAGAGAGGAGTGGAAGAGTGCGCGCGGTGCAGAGGGCCCCAATAGTTTGCGCAGGTGCAGGGAGGCTAGGCGGCAGCCATTACATAGTTGCGCATGCTCAGTGGAGTAGCGGTGGCCATTACACATCGCGCACGCGGCCCTAATGACAGAGAGCCATGGAGGACTACAGTCCCCAGAATGCACAGAGGCAGACAGGCCACCTGATGCCAGGCAGCCAATAGGCGGCGGAGCTTGTGGCTGACAGGAGAGAGAAGTGACAGTTGGAGCTGGGATAAGGGAGGGGGGGTAGTGTGTAGGGAGCAAGTGGCTTCTTACACTAGGCCAGGTTACCCCCAGGCCCCAGCTAGGCCCAACTCACCAGTAGATGTGTAGCTGCTGTGTAGGGAAGGCCCTAAGGTAGGGACTTTACCCTTTTAGCAGTAGCTTAGTCAGTGAGACAGATGCTGCTGCGTGCTCTGACAAGGAGGGAGCAGTGTGACAAGTGTGTCTGGGATCAGACCTGCATCACTCAAGATAGAGACTATCTGTGTGGTGATATCATCTGGATTGGGAGAGGACGCCATTGCTGCGGATTCAGCGTTGGACGCAGACGGGTCCTTTCCTGTTGTTGCTGTACCCGGGCGCAGGAGCCCCTGGCAGGTATTTCTACAAGTGCACCAACTGTAACCTACATAACAGTTTCCTTACAGGCGCTGATCACGCCTAGTGGTTGGATTGCTGGACTATTGGGACACTTGGGTATAGTAGTGGGGTTTGTGGCCCAGTGAGGCTAGGTTAAGGGTAACACTGCTGTGTTTCTATATGTGATGTTATTGTTTTGCCCATATACTGTAGTAAACAGTTACATATATATACTTCCTTGTATGTGTTTCCTATTTGTGGGTCCTGTGTCAGGGGTCATTCTATACACCTGGAATCCCTGCACAGGTGGAGGCGCTGTAAGCATACGTTCCAGGATACACCCCAGGCTCCCAGTGGCGGAGGTGCAGGCCTCCTGTGAGCCTAACAGGTATTGCACCACACTGTAACATATGTAGATTTCCCCATATGGTCCCTATCTGCGATTGGGGGGGTGGGGGAATACCCGTTACATTTTGACATTTGGAGGCGCTGCTGAGATCTCAGACCTGGGGTGCCCAAGCAGATTTACAAAATTATCGCTAAATTATGTCTTTACCTTCAAGGCAAGAGGTTCGCGAGTGGACCTTGCAGTGCAACGTATCACCACGACACGTGGTGGCGGTGAGCAGAGTCCCCAGCCCTACTTCTGTATTCTCAGTGTCGGACCAAATAAAGAATTCACCAGGCCTGGCCACCGCCAAATATGTAGATCATACATATGACAAAGTCTGCCAGTGGTATAAAGTGCTTCTGCTGGAAACTACACCTGAAATATGTCACGAGACTGCTCCCCATGTACTACACTTAACCGAACTGTCGGGTGGAAATTGCCCGCTGGTTTACCCTGAGCTACCCAGGCGTCAGCTTCCGACCACCCCACTCCGTGCACTAGGAATGGGGAGACCCCTATCCTCAGCGTGGCCAGCCAATACCGCCATCCAGGCGCCTTTTCCCCACATCACGTTTGCACCAGACACTACCCGTCAGCACTCCCTGTGGGATGGCTCCTCTCTCTCGCCATCCCACAGCACCCAGGGACAGTGGGGGTCCCTACCCAATGTGGCCGTCCTCCAGCTGGCGGATGCCTTCATCCACTCTGCACAGTCACAGCAATAACGCAAATTTAAAGCATTTTCGGGAATTCAACCTACCCCCTTAGGTGAATACGAGTTTGAAGAGTGGAAGGATCACACATAGCATATACTCCCAGAGTGGAACTGCGCAGAGGCCGTAAAGCGACAGTGGATCATGGAATGCCTGCGGCCGCCCGCCTCGCACATGTTACAGAGCTACCGGGATGATCACCCTGAAGCGGATTCCAAAGCCATACTGCGTGCGCTCACCAAGGCCTACGGCACACCAGTGGACAGCTTCTCCTTGATGGCCAAATTCCACGCCCTGGTCCAGACTGAAGGAGAAATGGTGTCCGCATTCCTTCGAGTTCACCTGGATCTCTGGACGTTAGTGAGGAAGAAAGTAGTGAACAAGTCTGAAGCCAACGGCCTGAGAACCACGCAGCTCCTGAGGGGTCTCGTGTCACTACACCCGGTAGCTGTCGGAGTCAGTGGTAGCCTCGTTCCGGGGCAAGCATTGTCCTTTGAAAAATTGATGGATAGAGTACAAGCACATGAAACTGTTCTGCTAGGTCGTGATTCACGTCCTGCTAAAAAGATGGGGACTTCCTCCAAGGAAGCCAAGAGAGGAGAGATTAAAGGGAAATCTAACAAAGAGGCACATCAGGAAAAAGAAGACCCTTATGATGACCAAGCTGATACTGCGGATCCTCCCTCCAGGCGGATGTCCTCTACTCCACGGGCCCAGTCTAATTGAAGTGGTGTCCTCTGTTTCCGTTGCGGCAAGAAGGGTCACATCGCCTGTTCTGTTCGCAGAAGACGAAGGTTGCTGCGGAAAACGCGAAATCTATGCTGCGGAGGGTAGCGGTATACTTAGCTTGTGGTTCCTCAATAGGGGACACGGCGGTACTACTGCTACACTGGCGACACACTTTATTCGAGCTTGGCTAGTCCCACGAATTCGGGTATACCCGGGTGTATTGAGGTTTGTGACTGTTTTCTGCCCGAGTGCATTGAGGTATTTTCCAAGCAGGGATTGAAGCATTTTATTCCCGCTGGCTGCAATAATGCACAGAATATATATATATACTGCATTAAAATTCATGAATTTATGCCATCTGGTAGACACGCGAAGCATTGCAGCCTATTAAATCCTAATCATTATCATTTAACAGATCAGCCGCCCATCAGCCAGGCATGAACCCAGGCTGGGAAGGCAAATGCAACGGGGCTTGTCAGAGGTGAGGAGTGGCGCATTCCAGGTATCTGCCAGGTACATACCGGGTATTTGCTCGAATAAAGTGTGTCGGTGCAGTATTCTTTCCTCCCTACCACTTTTAGCCCCTACCCGTGGATAGTCACGTGGCACGGTTCAAGTGGGGTGTCTTACATTACTACATAATTCATTAGAGGGACATTGGACGGAGGAGTATTTTATTCATTTCTGACTGTGCTACATGTTTCTGGACTTTTTGTAAGACATGCTTGCATTCATTTAGTGTGGAAAAAAGAGAGATCCAGCGCTACACGGATTTCAAGATAATGAATTTATTGTGCCACACGACGTTTTGACCAACAGGTCTTTTTCAAGTGACAAGGCATGTTGGTCGAAACGTCGTGTGGCACAATAAATTCATTATCTTGAAATCCGTGTAGCGCTGGATCTCTCTTTTTTCCACAGTGTACTTTGGAAATTCCTGGCAGGTACTTCCTTGAACCAGCAGCACCGGTAAACTGTATGTATTTGTTTATATATTGTGGTGTGCAGCCTTAACCCCCCTTTGCATTCATTTAGTAGCACCAGTTTCTTCCTAGGAGTGATTCTAGGATATTTGTTGCATGCTGTTTACCAGCCTGAAATCTGAAGATACCACTACACCAGAAGAGACCCCGCAATCAAGTTCAAATGAAGCGTCGGTACCGCCAAAGGCAGACTGCCGCATAGGACCCGTTGCCATTGTGAAGGTCCCATGAGCCTCAGAGAGTTGGGATACCCGGTGGTCACAGCAGCCAATGGGGTTGTCAGAACTCTCTGCTCTCTGATTCTGAAACATTCCGCGCGCTGCAGAAAACAGGCAGTTGGTGACAGTTGGTGCTGGGAGGCAAGGGGAGAGGAGGTGCATAGTGCAGGGGGTCAGTGACCCACTGCATAGGCCAGAATATTCCCCTAGGCCCCAGCGCAGGCCCTGAGTCACCACCAGCTTGTGGTACTGCAGGGAACAGCCCTAGATAGGGACTTTACTATTTACTGATAGTAGCAGTCAGGGACACAGCATCTTCCTGAGGTGATCTGTAGTTTGGGATCAGACTGCATTGCGGAGTCAAGCCTCGTGAGAGACCTCGCTGACAGTGAGGAACTACTCGTGAAAGACGACGCTGGATCTGCGGATCTTTTTCGAAGTATCAGCGACCGGGTGCTGGAGCGCCCGGCAGGTATTATTATAAAGTGCACCAACACCGGTACCTACAGGCGCTGATCCCGCCTTGGGGGGTGGGTTTCTTGGCGACACCAAAGGTTAAGTGACCAAGGGACACGGTGTGGGGTGCACACGGTGGTAGGGAAGGGACACTTGCACAGTGGGGGCACTCTGAACTACTGGTATACAGCTATATCATTCTTATATGTGTATGTCATTCAAGGTTATAACTTCCATATAAGTGTATATGTTCGCTAATGTTATTTCATGCATATGTGTTATTATGCCCAACGTGTGTATATATATATTAGTAAACTGTTACATATACTTGTGGTTTGTTATTATTGTTCTTGTCCAGGGGGATCTCACATCTAGGGGCTCCTGGGCAAGTGGAGGCGCTGCCATTTACTATTGTTGCCCCAGGCTCCCAGTTAGCGGAGGCTCAGATCTCGGTGAGCCAGCAGGTATATACAGCATCAGTAGCCTGTCTAGTCAGCAGGAAAGAGGGTTACATAAGCACTACATATATTAATGTGAAACTTCAATAAGCAATGGTTTGGGGCTTTTTATGAACTGTTTGCACACTTTGTAGAGAGTAAATAAATTTTCGGACACTTTGCTACAGATTTTTGCATGTGAAGTGGATAGTTTTTTTTTTAATAAACAGACAAGAGGCTCTGTATATTTTTCTAATAAGTACATGTGGTGGTGGCAACGCATAGATTAGATTGCCATCGAGAAAGGCTTGATATGAACACATTTGAAGAACCTTGCAAAGAAGAAAGGTGGGGCAGCGAGTTGGCTGTGTATTAACCCTGGTTACATATATAAGTCACGTACGCACAAGTGTAATTTCGTGACAGACGGTATATTGGGACGGATTGAGGGAAGATATTGTTCATTTGAGGGACTTTTGCGGAAGGAGAAAAGTGGGTCAGCGAGATGGCTGTGTATTAACCCTTGTCCCATATACTGGTCACATGTTCACAGGTGTGCCGTATGTGACAGTTTTCGTCAGCTCACCATTCCTGCTCTTCCTGATTGCCTGTAAAGTGTTAAATGTGTGTCTTCCAGTGTCCTTTTTATATATGTGTAGGGTTCTACTTGTGCCACATTGTGTTTCTGTGCAAGGACTGTCTTGCATTAATTATCTGTGTGTTTGGTGTCATCCAATGCCTTTCTTTTTGTGGAATTAGGTCCAAAACCCACCTGAGTATTTTAAGCCTACTGTGTTTAGATCTGCTAGTATCTTTCTTTTCGGCCTATTCTAGTAGCTTCGATAAGTGACTTATCAAGGATGTTGGGCACTTCTCAAATGAGTTTGAAGGCGTAGCTATTCAGAAAGCTCCAATAACATGCCAAACTCGCTCGAGAAGTGCTTCTTCCCAATCGGTAGCGCTCCCGAACAGACAAACCGTGCGGGAGCTAACGAAATGCTTAATCTCGCATTTTTTGCCAAATCGAGCCATTCTAGTAGCTCTGAGATTCACATCGCACCTGCAACTCGCAAGCAACTCACAGGTTCTGATTTCGCCACCCATGGGATCCGCGATGTGACTCAGAAGGAAAACATTTTTATTACTGTATCGGATTGAAGGTGGGTGTCTCCATTAATATCAGCTCCTGAAACACCCTGCTTCAATCCTATGTAAAAAAATAAATTTACAGGCAACTTTATTAACTTAGTGGCTAACCCCTAAGGTAATGAATGGGTTAAATACCAGTGCCCGGTTTGTTGGGAGTAGAGGGGGTGGGTGAATGTGGTACTTGGCCCGAGGTGGGTGTTTAGGCCTACTGGGAAGGTTCTGGGAGGACTTAACCCCTTAATTAGCCGTGCAGTAACTACCGCTAAGATAAGGAAAGGGTTAACCCCTACTGCTACCCACCCGGTAGGCATAAACCGCCACCACGGGCAACTCCAACCTTCACCCACCCCCTCTACCCCCAATAAACATAAAAATACAATACAAACAGCAATACTAGCCAATACACCCATTGATTGTTTTGCAAACAAATGGGCAAATGTGCTATTCGCCATTTTTGGCTTCTAGTGCCTTTGCCCATTTGTATGTGTGGTGATGGGAGTGTGTTACTCCCCAGTCCTTCTCTGTAAGGCTGGGTGGGGAAAATCTCCTTATCCACTTATCGCCCCAAAGTCTCAGCGGTACCTTAATGCAGGTGGCCCTTTAGGTCAGTGGTGTCCGGGTAGTTGTCTGCTTGAGGGTCCAGGTATAGAGGTCTAGTCCCCTTGTGGCCTGCTCTCAGACCACAGCCTTCCTTTTCCTTATGCCAGCTCCATTGTGAGCTAAGGAAATCTGTCCTGTTTTTCACATCAAGCTTTTCTAAAAGTCTTAATCAGCCAGGTGGAGTCTGGTTGATTGTCTGTGCAATTAACCAGCACACTGCTGGATTTAGAAGAAGTTTCTCTCAAACAGTGATAAGTCCCTGTTACACATACCAGTAGACCTCTCTTTGGACTTTTTGCACCCAACTTCAATCCAGCCTCTTTGAAGCCAAGCACAACCTGGAACAAGCCTGGGCTTGTCATAAACCCAATACATATTGAATTTTTTACTTCAAACTGTACCTCATTAACCCCTTAAGCACCAAATGGATTCAAATACATAATACCTCATGACATCATGACACTGTGAAAACACAAATGTCAAACAGTGAGGTAGGGTCATGCCAAAACATTCCATTTGGCTGTGATAACATCGAAGCAACTAGAATAAGCCCCTTTGTGTGTGTAGCGGACCTATTTATGTGTGTGTGTGTGTGTCAGTCACTGACGTGTGTATTTGTTTAAGTGCCAATTCCATTGGATCTATAGGAAGAGGGATGAAAGTGTTGAGGTACATAACGTTTTATTGAAGAGGGGCACAACTCCTTTTTACTTGTATGTGATACCCCATGCTTTCTGTATACAACAGCCTTTTTTGACTCCTTTGTCTTTCAGTTCTTCTCTGCATCTGTCAGCGAACTCTCACAATTTGCTTAGACCATGACACATGGCAGTGTGGCATCAAGGACATTTGGGAATTCATCGGTATTTAACAAATAGGCTAAGACTTTCACTTTATAAAAATGTTTAACAGCCAGTTCCTTAGACACTATACTGTACCACACATGATGCTATGTTTCAACAATTAAAACTCAATGCTTATACAACATTTCTTTTTCAGTGGCTCTGTTTGAAAGGTTGTGTGCACAGCTGGTGTAATAAATATACTTATATCCTCTCTTTGTTCCAAGTGCTTTATTAATTTTTATCGATTTAAAAAAAACCTTCTGTTTCATTGGTTGCAACTCGCTAAAGTAATAATTTATCAAGCAGGATTTCTAGCTATTTTTATGGCAACGACAAAGTAAATGGAGTTGTGAGACAGTCATTCACCATAATATAGAAGAGTGTGGGAAGCATAACTCTGTATGATAATGTAGCAATAGATATTGAAGATATTTATTAATAGTTACCAAACCTCTAGGTTTGTCAAAATAAACAGTATTATTGCATACTGTTGTAACCCATGTTCCCCCCCCCCCCCTGGTCGCTGACTGGACTCCTAGGGTGTAATGAGGGCTGGTTACATGAATGTGGGTGGTGTGTACCTGTGAGGAACAGGAGGGCCTGAGTCTCCCGCGGTGGTATAGGGGATAACAGGGACAGGCTTCTGGGGTATATGCCTCCATCTTCTCTAGCAATGGTGGTGCAACGCCTCCATCTCTGGCGAGCCTTAAGGAATAAGGTGAAATCCTCCCAGAGAAGCCCTGATCCCAGGGCGAGAGATTTCAATCTCACACAGTCTTTTGTATAAAAGCAGCAATGTCTTTATTCTCCAGCAGCAGTGATACAGCACACAGCAACAGCAGCAGGTTACAGACTTTCCTCCTTCTCCTTCCCTCCAGAAGTACACCCTCAGGATGGGCTGTCTGGAGCTCCAATACTCTACACCTTCCACCCCAAGGTAAGGCCCTCAGGGTGATGATGACTCTCCCCTCACCCTCTGCAGGGTGAGGGGCATTGGTCCACTGCACTATTGTGATATCAGCTCTACTCTACTTGCACTGTATATTAAGAATTACCATAATGAAGTAAGTTACACAAATATATACTTTGACAACGGTAACATCTGCTTTTGTGAAGAAATATCCCCAACAATCGTAGCAGTTACATGTTAGTAATAAAGATTCCAAATGCATATTTATAGTTGTATATTATAAATGGTGACTCTGATATTAGCAAATGAAATGGTACATTCACAAAAGGTCACAAAAGGTAAGTGTTTCATACACAGAATTTTCAGATATTGACCCCTAGTGACCTCGTTTGTTCTAGATAGACTCAAGCTAGCATTCTGCTCAACAACTCTTTAGAATATTCTATATTCATCCACAATGTATAGGAGAGTTCAACCTGTGTTTTAATGCCAATCATATCACGTCTTTTAGGTTTGATTTCTCCAAGAAAACCCTAATGTATAATAAAATAATAGTTGCCACCATAATGTTTCATTTTAATAAGAGTGCCTTTTGGTATTCTTAAAAATCAGAAAAGGTCCGTCCTACTTCCCAGTCCTGTATTATAATACATCTAATAATATAGTGTAACCTCTTCACCTATACAGTATATATTTTGCACATCTAAAATGTATATTATAGTAAACCTAAAGGTGAGAAGAATTAGTTAACATATTGTACTTTAGACTATTATTTAGTTTATTAGTATAATATACTAAATAGTAATCTAAGATGCATCATATGATATAATGTATATTAACAAGATTTCAGCATCTTTGTAATTGTCCATGCATCCCAAAGCAAGTGTTTATGTATGTTTTCGATTCAGATTATGTGCGTTACATATTATAATAAAGACTCAATTGGGAGCTATATTATGGTTTCAGCCATCAATGGTTTCATTTAGGGAAGTCCCTGTCTTATTAGTTTTACCCTGGTGTCGTCCTCCATACAATTAAAAGTGTTAATGCCGTTAACCAGTATTCTTCACAGACAGGGTATCAGGGGTGATGCTTTTTTAGATGTAAAGCACCAACTTGAATCTCAGGATATCCCTTCATCTGTTTTTTTTTATTACTTATATCCTTATAACCCAAGCCACACACCTGGTAAGCCATACAAAACATTGCTCACCATTTACCAACAGTATTCATACAAAATGTTGTACTCTTATGTTAAAGAGGCAATCCAAGACTGCACATTTTTTTTTTAAATATAGGATTGAAGCAGAGGGTCTTCAGTCTGAACTCCATTAATTTCAATTCCAGAAGCAACCTGCTTCTGGAGATACTTACCTGCAAAATAGGTGCCGGTAGCAGCTCTCTTTGGCTCTCTTTGGCTACCACGGTTCACAATATGTCCGCTGTTTAAAGATCTCGGGCCCTGCAGGACAATAGGAAACCGTGACATCAGTGCGGCTTCCTATCGCCCCATGTGACGCGGGAAAAGCTCTGCTTGCTCAGCCTCAGCAGCTACCGGCACCTACTTTGGAGGTAAGTATCTCTGGAAGTGGGGGGTCCCCGGAGCTGAAATTAATGGGGTTCAGCGCTGGAGATCCCCGGCTTCAATACTGTATACAAATTCAATTAGCAAAAAAAACACCATCTTGAATTACTCCTCTAAAATAGTTTTTACATTACCGTACTGGAATTTTTATAGGCTCCAGTGAAGGACGTGTACACTTCACATACGTCTTCAGAGCTTTAATGCATATCGCTTATGGAGGACCTGCTCCTTATGCATATGACAGAAATGTAAATACACTGTAGTACCCTGATTGATACTTGTAAATTAGAACTATCCAATTTCTACAGTATTTCACTGAGATTTCTCTGGGGTCACATAATACAGAAATATGTAACGATTCTGACATTTGTCTTTTTTTCTGCATTATACTGTAACAAATTGGACACTCTGAAATATCAAATAGTTTAATGGTCATGTCACAAAGAAAGCATGCAGCCTATCCATGCATTGTTGTTTTAAAGCTAAATGGAAAAGCGAATGCGCAGCCTATTATTTTTCCTATATGCCACGTTTAACTGAATGAATCACCATTTAATGTATTCTCACTTTTAACTGTCTATTTATATTTCTCTAAAAGAAAAGAATCTGTATACGGTTCTGTTTGTCCTGCTGGATTGTCGTGCCAGACGCAGGCTAGAGGTGCCTCACAAAGGGAGGTATGCAATCTGATACCATAGTCTCTCCTGAAGCAATGTGTTGCCTTGCAACAGAATAAAGAGCAGCAGCAGCAGAACCAGCAACTGCAACAACAAATGTTAACCCTTTCGCATCAATTTCAGCTGGAGCTGCTGCACACCAATCCAGAGATGAGGTGTGTTAAGCTCCTACTACTTTGCTGGTAAAGATGCGCCCAGTGGATGACCAAGATGCCTCAAACCTTTGAGAGAATAAACCTGATGAAAACTCGGCTACCATCTTCAATGTGGACAAGGCATAAAACTACCAAGTGGGAAAGTCTGTCATCCTCGGCCTGACATAGGAGACCTACCGCCAGCGGTTCTGATCTGAGAGGTTTAGCGAGGAGATGTGTCCCATGGCTATTGCTCAGCGGCTCACTGATTTCTAAAAAAAAAAAAGGTGGTTGAGACCAGAGGGAAAAAATGAGATTGTGAAACATTATTTACAGGTATTCCCCCACCCAGCTATCTGGTGGCTAACATGCCACTGTGTAAGAACTCTTACCCACGCTGTCCTGCTGGCTGAAAACTGCATTGAGGCAGAGATCAGCTGCCAGAGTGAGGACATTGCCTTCCCTCTTGGTAAACCAGGACGATAGCCATTATACTTGGGAGGCAAGGGGAGAAGATAAAAAAAAGGGTGGGACTGTACTACCAAAGTCCCCCTCCAGGAACTATCCCCTATTGAAGAAAAGAGAAGAAAACTTTTCTAAAACCTAATGTCCAGTGTTCTACAGACCCAGCAACCTCCCTTTATGTGAGACCTGTAGGAAATAGAGCAACCGAGCGGCCAATTGTCCCCAAATGGCTTGTTCATTTGAGCTTGTCACAGCCTCAGCTGAGAAAACAAGTCTTATTGCTTATGCAAACAGGGACTTAAACTGGCATGTCTGTAACAGGACTGGTTGACTGTGGCCAAATCCTGGAGTTGTTGAGAAAAACCCCCCAAATATCCCCATCTAAAAAGTACTACAGTCTCTTCTTGACCACAGAGAATGTTCTGGTTGGCAATTTTGCGACAAGAAAATCTTGCAGGTTATCACCTGGGATGTATTTGGCTCCCAACTAGGTTGTGCAGACTAGGGAGTGTCAGTGCCTCCAAAGACCGCTTTAGTCCAAAGCCCCAGCTCTCAGAAGGCCTGATTTCGCAAGGCCTTTTATCTTCTATAATAGACACCTCTGCTGTTGGTTTGGAAGCAGTCCTATCACAGGATTTCAATGGGGATGGGCATCCCATCCTGTACAGTATATAAACAGAAAGCTTGTTCTAAGAAAAACGAGATATGCCACCATAGAAGAGGAGTGTCTAGCTATTACATATTCCATTGAGAGACACTGCTATTATTTGGGTAAGGTTAAGTCTAGGCTGGTCACTGGCCAGATTGGCCCGAAAAGGCTAAAACGGTACATGGTGGTTATAAAAGTTTTAAATGACATGGTCTGACCCTCCAGACCTTTTCTTTTGAAATCTATTACAGACCCTGCAGGAATAATGCAAACGCATGATCAGACAAAGCTGTCCCGGGATGGCTTTTAGTGTGTGAGATTTGGCTCCGCAAACCTGTGTTGCCTGTGGGGTGGGGAGGAGAAGGACGGGAAGGGGTGGGAGGGAGTATGTGATAAAGACACCCTGTACCTTCTGAAATAGACAGACTTGCCTCTGTCTTAGCCAGTTCAGGATTTCTAGTGTACCTGGAGGTGCAGAGCTAATTTCTCTTCTCCAGGTGCACATAATTTAATTAAGACAAAATATAGAAGCAGATGGCGCACCTAGTCACAAGTCAAGATTAAGCTGTTGTCATATTTAATAGTATGTATTCATCACTAATAGCCATGGAGTACCAATGTTTCGTTCCCTCTGGACCTACCGGTCACGGATTAATTAATCAGCCTTTTAGCCCCATCTCAGGGCTGAGGCAGAGAGGGTGTGACTGCACAACCTGTTGCTCTACTGCAGTTTTTCCCAACTCCAGTCTCGGGGAACCCCAACAGGTCAGGTCTTAAGGATATCCCTGCTCCAGCACAGGTGGGCCAATCAGCGGCTCAGTCATTTTGGCTGAGCAACCTGTGCTGGAGCAGGGATATCCTTAAGACCTGACCTGTTGGGGTTCCCTGAGGACTGGAGTTGGGAAACACTGCTCTACTGGGTTGTCTGCATGCTGACTTGCTGTGAGCCTAAGCTTGTCGACTGCAAAGCTATTCTGTGAGACCAATGAACAGGAGTTAAAGCCTGTGATACTAAGGATCTGAATATATGCTCTTAAAGGACCAGAGACTGCCCTTGTAACCATGTCTACTATATTGAATATTTATTGTGTTCGCTATTATGCTGCAGTTAAGCCCTTTTCATTTGATCTGAGCCTGGTGTCCGGCCTCTCATAACCGTGCTACATCTGCCAATTATTCAAGTTTATGATCCTTGTTGCCTGCTCATAACACTCTTCAATCTAATGCCCACCAATGGGGAAATACCCTAATTTATTATGGTTCAAATACAAAGGTGGGGGAGATGTCACTATATAAAGTTGCTGTGTTAAAGTACATGCAGGAAGCAGTAGAGTTCCTGTGGGCAGAAAGGCTTAAAGCAAGTATGAAAGATGAACGATTTAGTTGTGGTTGAGCAAACGATATAAACATTAGGCAGAGGGAGTGGTCCAGTGGTAATGTAACTTCCTGTGAAGTGAGGGAAGCAAGTTAATATCTCAGTTTTAACTTCTTACAGAAAGGATAGCGAATTAATAAGTGTATCTGCATGTTTTCCTCAGGTCCCATAAATCTGCTTTATTCACTGCATTGTCACATTGCATACAGTGATCAAGCTTTAGATGAGAATTAGTAGTGACGTTCATAACCATAAACAGTGACCAAACTCAGTGGCCAACATGACAAAACCAATTCTTTACTACCCTGTCCAAAGTCTGAACCTTGTTCTACTGTACTACAATCTCTGAAGCCTGCGCCAACTGATTCTGTCTGTCCTTGTGCCAAGCTTTGCTGTGTAATGCACAAAATGTACCAGCAACGCACAGCAAAATGCTAAACATAACAAAAATTGAAAGATAATCGGGCTTCCCATTGTGCCTTTTGGAGGTACAATCAGCCAAGCACCAGTAGATGTGAAGAGACAGCGCTGTCCTGCACTCTGGAGTGAGCTCGTTGATGTCCAGTAGCAAGTCCAGAGCACAGTTGAAAAACTAAAGCACTACAGTTTTATTTTACATATTATGAAAATACAGCTTTTCGTCAGGGCTACAGATACAGTGCTCAAGATGCCATTTATACACCAACCAATGAAACATTATGGAACCAAATCATTTCCAGGGCAGGGGATAAAATGGAAGGAGTCAACGTGATACTGTACTTCATGATAGTAACATATCAGAGACACCATGACACAAATGCGCCAAGACTTACATTCCCAAATTACTCCATGGTTGCCTAGGAGACAACACAGAAAACGAAGACCAACATATGAATATACTGTGAAGGGAAATTGGTCAATCTAACCATCAAACAATATAATAAGGGAAGAGACCCACAAATAACAAAAGATAATGTAACAAAATATGCTGTAATTTACATAGCTCCTATAAATAGATATGCCCTCCATTATACAGTATATACATACGAGACATAAAAAAATATTCCGTAATAGGAATCACAATTATTACATTATATATTCTGGATAATATTGTAACAAATAACTATCAATTACATAACACATCTTATCCATATACTCATAATAAACATCATGAATAGTCATAATACAGCGGTGCGCAAACTGGGGGTCGCCCAAGATTATTTAGGGGGGGGGCGTAGGCGGTGTGCGGTGAAAGCTGATGTGTGCGGGCCGTCGAAAAAGCTGTGCGCGGGCGGGCGACTAAGAAGCTATGCGTGGGCAGGTGGCCAAACAAGCTGGGTGCGGGCGGCCAAACAGGATAGTGCTGGGGCTGCGGAGGTACTGGGGAGGAGCACGCCCCAGCACTGTGATGTCAAACTCCCCTCATTCCGGTGTCTGCCCTGCAATAGCGCTGTGATCCTGCTCTCCTCCGCTGGCAACCTGCTGTGAAGTGAAAGGGTAGGCTGCCACTATATCATTCATACTATGAATGTACAGAAAGATTTAAAAAAAAAAAGTCAAAACACAACATTGAAAACGGAAAAAAAATAAAACATAATACTGTAGGTAGGAGTGTGGATGACGCCGGGGACAGCAAGCCAAAGAGCAGGGAGAATAAAAAGGCAAATGGGAGAAGGAAAAAAGGGAGGGGAAGGAAAAAAAAGGGGGGGGGAGAGAGGGAAGGGAGGTAGCAAAGAGGTGAATGAATGCACCACCAAAAGATTGCCTTTGTGCACGTACGCCCCCCTCGTGCTTGCAAAATTATGCAGGACACCCTGCTCTCATGCTTGGAGAGTTGGTGAAGTCACCGCTCTCAAGCATGAGCGCTCAGCAGCAGCGTGGGTACAGCCTAAGGTGGGAATTATTGTCCCTGCGCGCCCGCGTGAGAACGAGCACGCCGCCGTGCACACTCCTGCAGCCCAAACAATTTGTGAGCTTGGCTGCAGGAGATCGTAGACGCGTGGTTGGGGCGTCACGAAGCTGGTTCACCCTCATTGGCTGAACCAGCTCACGTGCGCTGATGTCACGCGGCAGCCACCTGAAAATACAAAATTTGTTGGATTTTCAAAACGCGGCCGCGTCAACACACAGCGCGCAGGCACGGGGGTAGGTCCCATAAGATAATAAAGCAGAGTGCTTGCCGGGTGTGTGCTCGCAAGCGCGTGCACCCCGCGACGCCTGCACCATAATCTTGGCCTAATTTTGCAAGCGCGAGCTGTTGAAATATGTAAGTATTTAAACGTATTTGTATTTACATTGTATACCGTTTAATAAAGGTTTTTATTCATGTGATTTGAATTACATCAGGCAGGGGCGGCCCGAGAAATTTCATGGATGAAAAGGGCGGCTCGGCATAAAAAGTTTGCTCACCCCTGTAAGAATACACTAAATAAATAAGAAAAAAAAAACTAATTTAGGACCAGAAGGTCCTAAAAGAAAAGATCACTCCTAAAACCCTTGATACATCAAACTCCATTTAGGAATACTCATTTTTTTAATTTTTTTTTTTTTTTTAGGAAAGATAGGTCAAAGTGAAGAGAAGGGGTGTTATTTTGTATTGAAGACTCAATTCAATTTACATTGCCAAATTGCCCTCCAAGCCTATCCTCAATTGCAAGCCTAGTTGGTTAAATTTGCCTCCCCTTCTCTAGCATAGTTTTAATGCTGCCATCTACTGTACCATCCCCCTAAAGCCCACTACAATCCCTGACCGATATTATATAACTCACTATCTTGGCACAATTTCCTCTAAATGGGAAGAGTGAGCTGTTAGTTCTTGCTGATTTTAATGTCAATTGGCTTGACCCTAAAAACAACTAAATCCATACACAACTCAACTCACTAAATGTAACCCAACTCATTTCCCAACCCAAACGGACAAACCTGAAATCTCACAACCATTACTTGCTAGATTGCCTTCTATCCTCTTGTCCCAACAGAATCCAGTCCTCTGGTATCCTACCTGACCTTTTCAATAGTGTACTGTGTAAGGAAAAGCAGGCCACCCAAATCCAGCTCTAAAGTTCTTCTCACGAAAACATTTAGAAACTTTAACTCACAACATTTTCTGGCTGATCTTACCAACTGCCCTTGGTATAGAATCAACTTGATATCCGACCCCGATTCTGCACTTGTTTATTTTCAAAGAGTGTTCTTACAAATTTGTGATACCCATGCTCCACTATGCAGAATAAGGGAACGAGGGCCCACCTACTGTAGGTTACAACCAGCCTTATTGTGCTTTACCATTTTAGGGATGTCGTGTGGAAAAGATACAAAGTAACTGGCACTATCAAGGATCTTCATAACTATAGATACCTGCGAAATACATGTACAAGGCAAACAAGACTAGCAAAAGCCCAATATTACAAAATGACAATCTTTACCAAAATACATCAAACCCAGCAAACTTCTGGAAGGTCATCAATAATATATTCTAGCCTTTTAGCCATCAACAATCATCTAATATCAAAAAGGATGATACTACTCTGGCAAATCCGACTGACATTGCAAACACATTCAATGAATACTTTGTGGGGTGTCCTACTTCCCTACTATCAAAGCGCAACCCAAACTACAAACACGAAGCCCAACCTGTGAGATCCCCTATAGTTCCATCCCCTCCCAACAATGCTTACTATTTGTCCCAGTATCTGAAGAGGAGATTACACGGGCACTCTTAACATTAAAACTAAACAGACAATGTGGACCCGACCTACTGCAATCAAAGTTCCTACGACTCGGTGCCCCAGCCATTGCCATACTTCTTGCCTCCCTAATCAACTCTATTTTGTCTTCAGGCCATATCCCACTGACCTGGAAAATGGCCAGAGTTGTCCCAGTCTTCAAAAGTGGGGACAAAAACATTGTCTCCAACTACAGATCAATCGCTCTTCTTCCTATACTACCTATACCTACCTATACATGGAAACATTTGTCCACACCCAATTAAGGGATTTATTTTACTTAGACAAATTTTATTAACCAACTCCAATGAGGCTATTGCCCAAACCACTCCACGGTAAGTACTCTCCTAAAAGTTTGCAATATGATCTATTGTGGAATGGAACTGGGGCAACTTACTGGTGCAATATTCTTAGATTTTGCAAAGGCTTTTGATACCGTTGATCATCTAATTCCAGTATGTATCTCAGGCTGTAACTCCAACCCTTGGTTATCACCTGTGGGGACCGGCAAGGCTCTGTCCTGCGGCCCTAATCTTTTCAGTCTTTATTAATGATATAGCTATAGCTTGTAAGGGAGCTTCAATACATATGTATGTGGATGACATAATGTTATATGCACAAAGCTCGAGCCTCTCTGACTTTTGACACATACTTTAATCTGACTGTTCGAGACTTGAAAACTGAATTTCCTAAAACAAACTGTTTTTAAACACTGAATGTTGAAAAAAAAAAAAGTTATGAAGTGCGCTAGTAAAATGAATAAAATGTGAACACCAAGGGATGATACCCTAAATAAGGAATATCTATAGTGGTTCCCAGCACTCAGTAAGAAAAACCAGACAAGAGCATCAATTTTGAAATAGCTATGATATATTGAATTTTTTTTTAACAGATCCAGAGCCAGCCCTAATAAGGGCTAGGAAGGTATTTTATATGGAACCACAATGAGCAAACAATAAGTGAATAATGCAGAGGGTGAAGGGGTTGGAGGAAATACAAAAGGAACAATACAGAGTATAAAAAATTAAGGGGGGGAGGGGAAAAAAAAGGACAACGTATAACAAACGCACAGGTCAAGGTGATAAAATATAGGGGGCAATGTTTCGGGGACTACAGCGCCCCTTCTTCAGGCCGGTTCAGATGGACTAGTATAGTCCATGGTACTTCCCAAAATGATATAGCTTCACCCAAAAGTGCCTCTCAAAATACAAGCGTATGACAGAGACTGTTAAACAAGCCTATACCAGCTACTCCCTTGTGTTAAACAGTCAAAGTAAACATCAGTCTCAGAAGAGTAGAAAGGTACATGAATTCAACCTAAATAAACTGACACTAATACTATATTAGCTTAAGGGAATACTATCTCCTAATGGAGCAATATACTGCACAAATATACACTACACAGAAAATACTTGAATGAACTGCAATAAATCTGTGAAGAAAAGATAGGCAATATGAATCCTGTAAGTTGTGCTGCTCGTCAGTAAATCTCATGTGCTCTCCGCGAGGGTCCCTAAATAAGGGGTGCTCAAACTGGGGGGTTGGGGGGAGCAAAGTGATGCAAGATTACGCCACGGCGGGCCACCAGAGGGAAGCACAGAGCAGAGTAATTAGGAGTTGCACGAAGGCAGAGCAGGGTGTCTGGGGAGGAGCGCCCCCCAGCGGTCCAACCTGGAAGTCTTTCTTACTTCTGGTGTCTATGTTGCTACAGTGTGCTCCTCCCCAGCAGTCCTGCTCTGCCTCCATGCAACTCCTAACTCCTCTGCTGGCTTCTCATCTGCTTAACTCTGGAGACCTGCCACCATTATCATCTCCCTCCGCTATCATCTCCCTCCGCCTGCTTCTGTCACCACCCTGTTCCACAGGTAGGCATGGAGGAGGGTGAAAGAGCTGGAGGAGGGGAAGAGATGAGGGGGAGGGGAAGACAGAGGATGAGGGGGAGGGAAAAAAATTGCAGTCAGTATTATCTTATACTACTATGCTGATTTATTTGAAACTAAACCTATAACACTTGTCATGTTTTACTGTTTTAAAAAAGTTATACCGATTAATAAATAAAAGTCATGTGATTTGGATTACATCAGGCGGGGGGATGGGGGGGTCCGACTAATATCACAGATGAAAAGGGGGGCTCGGTGTTAAACGTTTGCTCACCCTCGGCTAAATAATAAATGTGTATAAATAAATATAACTGCTATATTAAGTGTTCTATAGATACAACAAAAAGAATATATATCTCATGTGAATAAAGTGCAATCACACAAGTAAAAAAAAAAAAGGGAAAAAATGTATTATATAAATAAATACAAATGATATATTAGTCTGTTATTAATGTGAATTAACTATATAAGGAGAAGATAAATGAGTTATACATAACATATGTATTAACCCCTGGATTCATGTGCTGCTCTTGTCTCTGTGGGTTGATACAAGGCAAAAATAAATAAAAAAACAGCACCCAGAATCCAAATATTGATATTGCAAACAATTATCTGATGACAGACATAAGTTGAATCAGAAACTGAAACACAGTAAAAAAACATGCAATATAAAAAGCACAAGATTGAACAATTAATCTGTTTGTAACCAGAAATAAAAAAAAATGCTGTGGAATAAAAAACAAATACAGTTTTATTGACTCACGGTTGGAGCAAGTGATAGCCTAAAACTCTGATACTGCCGCTCTGCAGTAGTTAGTGGATTAGGTGTTGGTAAAGGTCATGCGTGCCTGTTTGTCCAGAGTAAACCTCATGCTGAATGGATCAGTTTTGACTTTGGCCAAATCCTAATCCTGCATTTAATGAACTGGAGAAAAGTACCCATGGACTCCCTTATCCAGAGTCTGGAGCTGGAGTTGTGACACCAAAGTCAAAACTGATCCAGTCAGCATGAGGTTTACTCTGGACAAACAGACACGCATGACCTTTACCAACATCTAATCCACTAACTAGAGCGGCAGTATCAGAGTTTTAGGCTATCATTTGCTCCAACCGTGGGTCAATAAAACTGTATTTGTTTTTTATTCCACAGCATTTTTTTTTTCTGGTTACAAGCAGATACATTGTTCAATCTTGTGCTTTTTATATTGTGTGTTTTTTTACAGTGTTTATCTGGTTCTATTTATGCCTGTCATTAGTAAAGTGTTTTCACTTTTTGTTGTTGTTTTTAAATACTGACAAAACTGTAAAGATGTTTTTTGGGACTAAAGTCAAGTTTCTAAAGCTACCAATGACAGAGCTACAGATCAGAACCAACTCTCACACACACTAGCTCCTGTCACTAGTTTTAAATATCAGAGCATATGGTTTGACTCCCATTTAACATTTGGGTTGCACATTGATACCCTGACATCCCTAACCTATGCCAAACTAGGTGTACTATATAGGAACAAATCCTCCGCTGGTCAGAAAGCGCATCGCACAGCAGATGCTAATACCAACTATAGACTATGGGGACATGGTAGAGCATCCCAAACTCACCGTCAGAAACTAGATACATTGAGCAACCCAAAATGCTGCTTTGTCCTACAATGTAACTACAACACACATCACTGCAAAATTCTTCAAGCACTAGATTAGCTCTCCCTTGAGTCCAGATGCGAGGTACATTTTTTCCCCATCTTGCCTTCAAATACTTTCTGGCCAAGCTACCCGCCTATCTGAACAAGCTATTCATACCACATGTAGCACCATGGTTCAACAAACAATCCTGCCACTTCTCCTTCTCTTACCATGCACCTCGTATATGGAACAACCTGCCAGAGACCCTCAAGACTGACACTAGTCTAAATTCTTTCAACAGAAAAACTGTCTCACATTTTAATCTGGTCTGTAACTGTTACATACGCTCATAACATAAATTATCTCTAACTGTCCATGACACGTCTGTAAATATATAACCTCTGTTCATTTAATATAACGATGTATTGTCATCATAAATCTGTGCCAAGGATAGACTAATAAAAAGCATGCATATCTTACAACTAAAGTAGATAAAGGAATTAACACATTCTCTTTCCTTCAAGAAGCAGTAAAAATTGAGTTTGTCAGTCAAGCCCTCAAGATAAAAGTACCAAATGTGAATATTCAAAATTATATCCTTTCTAAAAGTATTCATGGCCCATCACCATGCCTCCCATTGATACTTTCACATGCACAATGCCCTTCAGCTGCAGAAAGAGTGTCAAGATGTCCAGCAATACCGTACCAGTGAGGTTGTGTCAATACCACAGTAAATACTACTGCAGTGGTCAACAAACCTGGTCTATAAATGCCTTTTCATTTTACCTATGTAGCCCCATTTCCCCGTGTATAAGGGAACTACACGTGCTGAGTACCTGTTTAGCATACAGGAGGCCTAATCCTCCGCCACTGGGAGCCTGGGGTGATCACGTTCTCTCTGGATACAGTGCCTCCACCTGGTAGGGATCTTAGCGCAGCTGGATAACCCCTCACAGGACCCAATACAGTCATAATGAGTATACATACACGGGTATAACAAACTTATCTATACTGACACACAAGAGGTCGTGAATGGCGGTGCAACTGCCTTGGAAAAAATGATGACCGGAGGTTGCAGGGTACTGGGTACAAAAATTTTAATGGCACATAATAAACAGCACAACAGGAACTCTGAAACGCGTCAGAGTTCCTGTTGTGCTGTTTATTATGTGGCATTAAAACTTTTGTACCCAATACCCTGCAACCTCCGGTCATCATTTTTTCCAAGGCAGTTGCACCGCCATTCATGACCTCTTGCATCTTGATACTCCTTCTGTAGGAGCTCGCCAAGCAACACCTGGACCTCCAGCAGATTATCATGGGAGTCAATTCCACTTCCTTCTATTCAGTTCATTAAGTTTCACTGTTCTTTGTAAGGCTGTGACACCCATATAAGACATACCTGTTTAAGGCTATTGGGAGTCTACACAAAGTGGCTTTTTGACGGTTGGAAAGTGTTATTACTGATTGCGGATATGGTGGATTATGGAGGTCTAATTTAAGAGTGCTGCTTTATTTGGAAGAATAATCACAATGATATAAGGATACATTCATGCATGGACTTTCCTTGTGAGCATTGTATAGGGGACATTCCTCTTATTCTTTTATACTGACACACATACTTAATACACAATTACAATCCAGGCCCCACTACAAAACACACATATACATATACATATATCACCTCAGTGGAACCCCCAATGCTGAGGGTGCCCTGGGTACCTATCCACCCCGGTGTCCACAGAGGAAAGCCCACCCAAAGTGTGTGGAGTAGCGCTACCCCCTGTGTGTGGCCATTGGTGCACGTTGGGTACCTTTCTGGTCTTAAGCCAGACCAGGCCATCTTGGGATAGTGGATCCGCAGAACCACAACGTGATCCCACGATGCGGTCTACCGGATCCTCTCCTGTTCGTAAGCGTCGCCTCTTGAGGAAGCTCCCACTGGAGGGTGTCCCTTAATGTCTATGGTTGCCTGTGGTCTGGTCCCAGACCGCAGACCGTGCACACCGCGTGGCGTCCATCACCGGTGCACTAACACAATAAGTGCTATTGGGAAGAGTCCCTATCTGGGGGCCTTCCCTACAGCACAACAATCTATATGGTAGTCAGGGCCTAGCTGGGACCTATGGGTGTATCTGGCCTAGTCCAGATGAGCACTCCTCCCTGGACACTACCTTACCCCTTGCCATTCTGCTCCTGACTGAGCGCGCGGTTCCTAGTGCGCCAAATGTATCTTTCTTGGTCTTCGCTATTCCTGCAGCCGTATTGGCTGCGCTGCCCTGATGTGGTGCATGCCCTGGAGTATTCTGTGACTTGTAGTCCCGTGCAGAGCCGTCTCTAATAGCTGCTGCACTCAGGTCCAATGCGCATGTGCAAGGATCACACTGCGCATGCCTGAAAGTGAAGATGGCCGCCGCCTGCTCTCCACAGTAGCCGGGTCCGCCCGCAGCTCTGGCAGCACCCGGACACCTCGGCAGCCGTTCTCCTCCAGGCAAGGAGGTAAGAGGGGACCTGGCTACACCTTTGTAGACCAGGCCACAGGGGCATTTGATCACCATATGATCATGAAGCTATGTAGCCCTCCTGTATGCTGGAAAGGTTGGGGATCACACTCTAGTTGGGGACAATATTTGCAAAACTTTTGCCACAAAAAAGGACTCATAGTGCTAGATGAAGTGGTGAGTGGGCAGTACCCTCTCTGTAAAAGAAACATTGTCATGGTCATAGTTCCCAGCCTCTGTGAACCCTGATTGTCGACCCTTTGAAACCTTAGAAACTAAGAATAAGGAAGCGTTCTAAAAGGAGAAGGTGGGTGAAAGGAAGCTGCTTGCAAAGCCAAAGACTTTTCTATAAAGAACAGTGTGTAAAGTGCCATCTACAATCCTTACCAGTACATCCAAGAAAGCAAAATAGAATCTGCTCAAGTTATCTGTAAATGTTATACTGTCGAGCTTGTTCAGATAATCAATTAACTCAATAAGGACCACCTCAGGACCCTGCTAAATGACAAAGCAATTATCAATATACCTACAATATACCAATGAGACATAATCTAGTGTAAAATACAGTATACAGTTTCATTGTAGTCACACCAGTCCATATTTCCCTCTCCAACTCCAGTAAACATGCTGTAACACAAAGACACAGTCACAAGTCAAAATTATTATTACATTTTTTTTATTCATTGTGTTTTGAAAGAACTACACATACTGTATATATCTTTGATCAGCCACACCTGGTGAAGGGATAAAGTTAATTCTCCCAGTAAACACAGAATTTCAAAAGAGGGAGCGCTTTAGGGTTTCAAAATCAGTAGGTAGTCCTGATTCTGTTGATGATGGATTAGTAGTATAGTAAATACTGTAATAAGCATTTTTGAATAACATGATTGGAAACCAATATGCAGAAGTCTCCACATTTTTGGAAACCTGATCTGTAATTTATGAAGTTAAAATCATCCATATTTAGCTACTGTGCAAATCCAGCCCACACTGTATCAGAACTTCCAACTCCAGTACTAACGCTTTATTCCCATTTGGCATGTCTGTCACTTACAAACTCACAGCATTTCCAATCATTAATTCTATCCCATGTGTTGTGCATGAGAGTTGATGGATTTTAAGGAGCTTCCCCCCCCCCCCTTCCTTAGAAATAACTAGAAAGAGAATCTCAGTACAGGGCAATTATATGCAACTTATACACATAATCACTTCCTAAAGGCAGATGGAAAACGGAACAAATGAAAGCACTTTAGTGCCCATAAAACAGATGGCCTCGCAAAATTGGTGGAGGAGGGAAGTATTATTTATTTATACAAATATTTTTAAATGTCATTTGAAGTTGTACACACTGAATATATGTGACTCTACAAGTCACAATGAGGGATGAAATATTCTGCCATAAGATACCATACCTTCTGACACTGGAAGACCACTTACTGCCCATTGACTCAAGTGGGCTGTAAGGTGTATTGTGGCAGAATGCTACTTAGTAAATGTTACCTCGTATGTTTAATAGTAATATACATAACTATGTTATTATATTTGTCCAATGGAATGGTGCTGACCCAAATAAACACAATGTACTTGGTTACAATCTTAACCACTTTTGGAGGGCATCACACATACATGTAAATCAAGATAGTAGAAACTATTATAGAAAACGCATTTATAAAAAAAGAAAAAGTGAGTAGAGGAGGGGACCCAAGTAAGCAATGCACATTCGCCAAAAAGCAGGAAATAAATAGCTATGTACATTAGTTTCCCCTGAGCATTATAGTCTTCCTAAATAATATACATAGCTTCCATTCATAGATACTTGGGATGGCATACTAAACAAAGTATCACTGTGGCCTGTCCTCATTTGCCCATCAGTCTTTGGATATTAAGACACTTATTACAGTCCTTTGTTATGCAAATGTTACTACTACTTGATTGAATTAGTCTACATTTAATGTGTCTCTTTTGATAGCATTTCAGGAGGAAAGTCCAAATAGTTGGTCTGAGAAGTGATCTCACTTACAACTATACTAATCTACTTGAAAAATTATGTTCCTTATGGTAACTTGTACTTGCATAGTTTGGAAGCAGCACGTCAGACAATTTCTCCAGGGTGGACAGATTTCCGGATTAGCACCATTCTGTTAGTCCAGACATTTGACTAATACTCGAGATAATTAAACTTGAAGTTAATAAATACAGATAAAGTGCTGATTTAAATATAGTTGTATATGAGGAGTGTTAGCGTAAGACTGAAATAGTTCATAAAGGAAAAAAAATATTTCAAAGCACGGATCTGAGCTGGGGTAGGTACAGCAGCGGGAGACTTGCTTGGCTGCACCCCAGCCAGGGTGTGCACAGGTACAGCTGTGAAGGTAACTTCTCCAGCAGGGCTGGCGGAACCGTTAGCATCGGTTCTTAGCACTCCCAGCGACCCCGCCCCAGAGTCAGTACTGAGCGAATGTCTAATCCCGCTTTTGAGATTGGGACTCACCAATGGCTGGAGCATGGTCCAATAGTCGAGCCACGGAGCTTAGATGTCTGCCCCACCACCTCCACCAATCTCTGGATGACTTCAGCAATGGCAGTAAGGTGAGCAGACGTCTCCAATCCAGGTCCCTAGAAACGGAGCTATGGTGTGGTACATTCTGAGCCTAACTCCTAACTCCTTTCAGGAGTTCTAACTAATACAGCTTAGTCCCTAACTAACAGTGGGAAACTAACCTCTTTCCCCACTTTACACACTGTACCTGCAGCTTCCCCTTTTGCAGTTTCTCTCATAGGGCTGTCTATGTGTGCCTTCAGATCAGCACAGCAGCAGTGTCTCTCACTGTTTCCCTGTCTCTGTCTCACTCTCAGCAGTGTGTCTCTGGCAGCATAGGCAGCCTCTGTAGTCACTTCCTGACTATTCAGGCTAGGCTAATTAGCTTCATTAGTTAGCAGCTGAACAGCCATTCCAAGGAGGATTAACTCTCTGAGGGCTGCAAAGTCCTATAACTGCCCAATTCTAGCCCCTAGAGGGTAGTGATGGTATCACAATATATATATATATATATATATATTGACATGATTTGGATTTCACTGTGTGATAAGCAGAGTTTGTGTGCAAATGAAGACATTTTCTTGTAGAGAGAGATTGACTGACTGAGACTGCGAGAGACTGCCTCTAGTGGCCAGAAGTCTAGTCTCCGAAACTAGTAGATGTGCAGCAGGGCTAGGCAACAGTCACTGTTACCACTGCTACTGGGGTTTCTTTTCTACTGCGGTTCCATCTTGAGGGCATCAGTGGAACACGGGTGAAACCAGAAGAAACCTCCTCACCCATGACTCCCTGTTGGATGTAGAATTGGCCCAGGGGCTCCAGGTGAACTATGGGGACACACTCTTTACTGTGATGGCATCCCACATTCCCCCTGGCTGGCAGCAGTAGCAGCAACAGCAGACGTACAGTGCTTGCAGTGCAGTCTCCACACTTGAAAGCATCCTGGGAGCAGGCACCACAGGCAAGTGTTTCCATCCGGATTACATTCGCAAACCATCTCTGATCTTGCATACCTTATTTATTTATAACAACATTTATATAATGCCCTTATCCCTTGCACTCTACAGTCATTTGTAAAACAATGGTGGTTGTATATATCGAACACTTCATGTGATGGACATACTGTATGGACAGGCCTGCACAACTTGTACAGTGAGAAGGGCCGAACTGCTCCAAGGAAAAAAGATTTGGTCCGCACGGGTAAAATCATCATCATCATCATCTCTCCTCCAGCACCTCTCATCACCATCCTCATATAAATCTCCCCCAGCACCCTTGATCATCATCATCATCATCATCATCATCATCATCATCATCATCATCATCATCATCATCATCATCCTCATATCTCCCCCAAAACCCATCATCAACCTTTGTGAGACCCCCCATCGATCTCTCATACCCCCATCTCTCCCCCTCACACATACACATAATACTCCCCCTCCACATCAAACACACAATACCACCTGCACACCACACACATCCCACCACCCCTGCACCTCATATCACTCTCCCCCCTGCACCTCACATCACTCTCCCCCCCTGCACCTCACATCACTCTCCCCCCTGCACCTCACATCACTCTCCCCCCCTGCACCTCACATCACTCTCCCCCCCTGCAACTCATACCACTCTCCCCCTCACAAGGAAAACAGAGTCGGGCCCCACAGCCCATTTCAGCAGCCCCCCACAACAGCCGCCACAGCCCATTTCAGCAGCCCCCCACAGCCCATTTCAGCAGCCCCCCACAGAAGCCTCCACAGCCCATATCAGCAGCCCCCCACCCCCTTTGAGCAGCCCCCCCCCCACCCCATTTCAGCAGCCCCCCCCGACCTCATTTCAGCAGCCCCCCACAGCCCATTTCAGCAGCCCCCCACAGCAGCCCCCACAGCCCCTTTCAGCAGCCCCCCACAGCAGACCCCCACAGCCCATATCAGCAGCCCCCCACAGCCCATATCAGCAGCCCCCCACAGCCCATATCAGCAGCCCCCATTCCATTTCAGCAGCCCCCCCAGCCCATTCCATTTCAGCAGCCCACGCATGTCAGCAGCCCCCCCTCCCATGTCAGCAGCCACCACCTTCCATGTCAGCAGCCACCACCTCCCATGACAGCAGCCACCACCTCCCATGTCAGCAGCCCCCCCTCCTCCCATGTCAGCAGCCCCCCCCCTCCTCCCATGTCAGCAGCCCCCCCATCTCCCATGTCAGTAGCCCCCCCTCCTCCCATGTCAGCAGCCCCCCCTCCTCCCATGTCAGCAGCCCCCCTCCTCCCATGTCAGCAGCCACCCCCTCCCATGTCAGCAGCCATCCCCTCCCATGTCAGCAGCCCCCCCTCCCATGTCAGCAGCCCCCCCCTCCCATGTCAGCAGCCCCCATCCCTCCTCCCATGTCAGCAGCCCCCCCATCTCCAATGTCAGCAGCCCCCTCCTCCCATGTCAGCAGCCCCCC
Organism: Ascaphus truei; assembly: GCF_040206685.1. Classification (NCBI taxonomy): domain Eukaryota; kingdom Metazoa; phylum Chordata; class Amphibia; order Anura; family Ascaphidae; genus Ascaphus; species Ascaphus truei. The sequence goes on from NC_134483.1 coordinate 29,022,412, forward strand.
CATGTCAGCAGCCCCCCCTCCTCCCATGTCAGCACCCCCCCTCCTCCCATTTCAGCACCCCCCTGTCAGGAATCGGCGTTCTCCACGCTCCACACACAAAACACCCCCTTCCCGCAGGGAGTCCCTGGACACACTAAACAAACCTGCCTTACCGGCCTCCACGGCTCCTCGCTCCTGCCGCTGTCGCGGGATCACTCCCCTCGGCGATTCCTCTGTTCAGCGCCGGGCGTGCCCATGCCCTTCTGCACGCACACCGGCACGCACACCTGCACCATCCACTGGCTCGGTTCACACGCGTACACGAGTTACGGAGCACGCTCAGTCTGCACACTCTTCTTCCCGTCCCCTGGACCTCAGGCTCCGCCCCCGCACACTGCACGGGCATACTCAGGTTACCAACAAGACTCACCTGGCCTGTTATGCCTGCACCAATCTGCAGTGTCTCCCTGTAGCTTTTCCTGTCCCGCCTCCGTTCCTAATTGGACCTTCCTGCTTTATCTAGCTCCTCTCTGCTCTCAGTCTTTGCTCGACATAGTCTCTGTATGGAAGTATTTCTAGATTCTCTCAGTGTTTTCACAGGTTCTGACGCGGCTTGTACGACTACCCCCTCTGGCTCTCGATCTCAGCACTCCATGGACAACGCTCACTCTGGTAACCCCTTGAACACGGCTTGGACAACGACCTATCTCCACTCTCCACTCCCTGACTTCGCGAGGCATCCTTCACTCTATCTCTACAACCGGTACCGGCAAGTATTGTCTACCTTACTACACCTGGCCTGGCAACGCTTCATACCACACTCCGGACACGCTCCCTTTGCTGCGGGTGCGTGTATTACCACTTCCCCCTTCAGCTCAGGGGACGGGTCTGGTCTGCGGGCAGCACCGGCGTAACATTATGTCGAGCCCACAAGACGCAGACCAGACCGAACTTCAACAGTTTCTCTCCAATCTGCTTCAGCAAAACCAGGCCATGGCAGATCAAATTGTGGCACTTACACACCAGGTCACAGTACTCTCAGACAGGGTACCGACCGCGACCCCTCCAGATGTAAGCCCCCACTCCGCAAGCGCAGTTAGCAGCTCAGATGTAAGAATTCCTCCCCCGAAGCCTTATGCAGGTGAACCGCAAGATTGTAGGGGTTTCCTAAACCAGTGTGAGGTGCAGTTTGAAATGGCCCCCCCATCTCTACAATACTGATCGCAAGAAGGTAGCCTACATTTATAACCTCCTCACTTGGGCTGCCCCGGTTTGGGAGCGACGTTCTGACCTTACCCAAGATTACCCGGCATTTAAAGCCGCGTTTCAACGAGTATTCGATTCTCCCGCTCGTCGGGAGATGGCATCTGTTTCTCTCCTCCAGATCACTCAGGGACGGCGAATGGTGACACAGTATGCTGTGGAATTCCGGACTCTAGCATCCGAGACTAACTGGGGACAAGAGGCTCTCGTCTCCGTATTCAAGCAAGGCCTGGCAGATCCCATCAAGGATGAACTCTCTCACCAATCCAGACCGGATCAATTGGAGGTCCTCATTGATTTGGCTGTCCGAGTGGATCAACGTATCCAGGTACGCCGCTCTGAGCGTCAGCGCACTTGCTTCCATAACTTTGGAACGGAAGTTCTGTTCCCCAGTACTCCCAGCAACACTCCTACTCCCCCAAGTGCTACCATATCTCTTCGTCCTGCATTGGAGTTGCCAGAGCCAATGCAATTGGGGGTACAACGCATCCGCACACCGATACAGCAGTTCCGCCACGCCGGGGGATTGTGTTTCTACTGCGGATCCATGGAACATCTGGTTCGGGAGTGTCCACTGCGTCCGGGAAACGGGAACACCCAGTGAGTACAGAGGGGCTCTCTCTGGGTGTAATTTCTCCACGTCCCCTTCATAAAAATGAACTCCCTAAGAAACTTACATTTCCAGTCTTCCTTTCAGGCGATAAGTTCAAGACTTCTACCGCCGCTTTCATTGACTCAGGAGCTGGAGGAAACTTTGTGGATCTTGAATTCCCCAGGTTAAACCGCATTCCACTCGTGAGAAAGAAGGTTCCCATCGCACTCGTCGGTATCGATGGACGTCCTCTTACCCCGGCCCACATCTCCTTAGAGACGGCTCCTTTGCTTCTGTCCTCACATCTGCACAAGGAGACCTTAGTTGTCGATGCCATTCACGCTCCTGGGATACCCATCACCCTTGGTCTTCCTTGGCTACAGCTTAACAATCCTCTCATTGACTGGACTTCCTCTGCTCCCATTTCCTGGAGGCCGAGGTCAGACGAGACTCATCAACTGCTGGCCAATACCTCTGTTCCCAAAGTTATTCTACCTTCCGTTTACCATCAATTCCGGGACGTTTTCAATAAGGTACAGTCAGACCTCTTGCCACCACACAGGACATACGATTGTCCGATCGACCTAGTTCCAGGTTACTCCCTACCCAAGTCCAAGACCAACCCCTTGTCGTTACCAGAATCTCACGCTATGGAAGAAAATATCCAGGAGAATCTCAAGAAAGGCTTTATTCGTCACTCCAATTCCCCAGCAGGGGCTGGGTTTTTCTTCGTCAAGAAAAAGGACGGGTCGTTGAGGCCTTGCATCGACTACAGGGGTTTAAACCACATAACTATTAAAAATTGTTACCCCTTCCCCTTATTACCGAACTGTTCGATAAATTACAGGGGGCCAAGATTTTTTCCAAGTTGGATCTACGTGGTGCCTATAACTTGGTGCGCATCAGGAAGGGGGATGAATGGAAGATGGCCTTCAACACGCGTAGTGGACACTACGAATATCTGGTAATGCCTTTCGGCTTATGTAATGCTCCCGCTGTCTTCCAGGATTTCATCAACAACGTCTTTCGTAAGGTACTCAATATTTTTATTACTGTATACTTGGATGATATCCTGATTTTTTCCAAAGATCTCCATGACCATATACGCCACACCTCCTATGTCCTTTCCCATCTCCGTGAATACCATTTGTACGCCAAACTGGAGAAGTGCACCTTTCATCAGACCTCTACTCCGTTCCTGGGGTACATAATTTCTGATGAGGGCTTTATGATGGATTCTGGTAAACTTCAAGCAGTCAAGACCCAACTCTCTCAAGGCCATACAACGTTTTTTAGGGTTCGCTAATTATTATCGTAAGTTTATACAGAGTTTTTCCAGCATTGTGGCACACCTTACTGCGCTCACCAAAAAAGGAGCTGATCCTTCAGCTTGGTCATCCGAGGCCATCTCCGCCTTCGAGACACTCAAGGAGGCCTTTATATCCGCACCTATTCTCCGTCATCCCAACATTGAACTTCCCTTTGTCCTGGAGGTCGACGCTTCTGATTGCGGCGCTGGTGCCGTTCTTTCTCAGAGACACACGCCCCAAGATAAGTTACATCCTTGTGCATATTTTTCCAAGAAATTCTCGTCTGCCGAGAGGAACTATGACGTGGGTAACAGGGAACTTCTGGCCGTGAAGATGGCTCTTCAAGAGTGGAGACACCTGCTGGAGGGGTCGAAAGAGCCGTTTACTATTCTCACGGACCACAAGAACCTTCTTTACATAGAGAACGCTCGACGCCTTGGTCCACGACAGGCTCGTTGGGCTCTTTTTTTTTCTCGATTCGATTTTCACCTGTTCCATATCCCCGGGACCAAGAACGTAAAGGCAGACGCACTCTCCCGTATACATTCTTCTGAAGAGAGGCCAGAGGAATCTTTGGAGACTATCCTTCCGCATGAGAGGATTCTCGCCACGTCTTCTTTCAAGAATCTTGACAAGATTTTGCACTCCCAGAGATGCATTCCCAAGGACTTGGTCGTTCCCGACAACAAACTCTTTGTACCTTCCAAATTTGTTCCAGAGGTCCTGTCTTGGGGTCACTCCTCTAAATCTGCAGGTCATCCAGGTTTTAAGAAGACTACTGATCTCATTCGTCGGAATTTCTGGTGGCCAAGGATGTCTCAAGATATTCTTGAGTTTACCCACGCATGCCCCACGTGCGCTCAAAGCAAGACTGTCCATCAAAAGCCTCAGGGTTTTCTGTTACCCCTTCCAGTTCCTGACCGCCCCTGGTCCCACATTTCGATGGACTTCATCGTGGAGTTGCCCAGGTCCAGAGGAATGAACACTATCTTGGTGGTCCTGGACAGGTTCTCGAAGATGTCCCATTTCATTCCACTTAAAGGATTACCCACCTCCCCCGCCCTTGCTGATATTTTTACGGAGCAGATTTTCCGGATTCATGGGATCCCTTCGTCCATTGTTTCTGACAGAGGTTCTCAGTTCGTATCCAAATTTTGGAGAGCTTTCACGAAGAGATTGGGCATCTCTTCTTCTTTCTCTTCCGCCTATCATCCTCAGTCCAATGGACAAACGGAGAGAATCAATCAATCCCTGGAGAAGTACCTGAGATGTTTCATATCCGATTTCCAGGATGATTGGGCTCCACTCCTCTCTTGGGCAGAGTATGCCGTCAATTCTGCCAAAAACGAGTCCACCCAGGAGTCACCCTTCTTTATAAATTATGGGTTCCATCCTCCCTGTCTTCCCATCCCCAACATCCCTTCTGGAGTACCAGCCGTAGATGAACACATTTCTTCCCTCCAAACCGCATGGTCCAGGATTCAGTCTACCCTTCTCAACTCCTCCCGCAGATCGAAACTACAGGCCGATCGTCGTCGTCGTTCGGCGCCCAGTTACAAACCAGGGGATTTGGTATGGCTCTCCTCTAAGAATATCCACCTCAAGGTACCATCTCCTAAACTGGCACCTAAGTTCCTGGGTCCCTTCCCTATTTGCGAACAAATCAATCCCGTGGCATTCCGGCTCCAACTACCACCCAGTATGAAGATTCCCAATGTCTTTCATGTGTCCCTCTTAAAACCATTTATCTCCAGTCACTTATTTCCGGATCAGACTCGTAAACCGGATCCCATTACTGTACAAAATAACGAGGAATATGAAGTTCACTCTCTTTTGGATTCTCACCTATCCAGGGGTCAGCTCCAGTTCTTGGTGCAGTGGAAGGGCTTTGGCCCTGAAGAGAGATCCTGGGTACCTTCACAGGACATTCATGCCCCGGCCCTTCTTAAGTCCTTCAGGAAAAAGTTTCCTGAGAAATCGTTCTTGGATCATCCTGAGGCCGTTCCTGAAGAGGGGGGTACTGTCACGAATCGGCGTTCTCCACGCTCCACACACAAAACACCCCCTTCCCGCAGGGTGTCCCTAGACACACAAAACAAACCTGCCTTACCGGCTTCCACGGCTCCTCGCTCCTGCTGCCGTCGCGGGATCACTCCCCTCGGCGATTCCTCTGCTCAGCGCTGGGTGCGACCACGCCCTCCTGCACGCACACCTGCACGCACACCTGCACCATCCACTGGCTTGGTTCACGCGCGTACACGAGTTACGGAGCATGCTCAGTCTGCACACTCTTCTTCCCGTCCCCCGGATCTCAGGCTCCGCCCCCGCACACTGCACGGGCATACTCAGGTTACCAACAAGACTCACCTGGCCTGTTATGCCTGCACCAATCTGCAGTGTCTCCCTGTAGCTCTTCCTGTCCCGCCTCCGTTCCTAATTGGACCTTCCTGTTTTATCTAGCTCCTCTCTGCTCTCAGTCTTTGCTCGACATAGTCTCTGTATGGAAGTACTTCTGGATTCTCTCAGTGTTTTCACAGGTTCTGACGCGGCTTGTACGACTACCCCCTCTGGCTCTCGATCTCGGCACTCCTTGGACAACGCTCACTCTGGTAACCCCTTGAACACGGCTTGGACAATGACCTATTTCCACTCTCCACTCCCTGACTTCAGCAAGGCATCCTTCACTCTATCTCTACAACTGGTACCGGCAAGTATTGTCTACCTTACTACACCTGGCCTGGCAACGCTTCATACCACACTCCGGACATGCTCCCTTTGCTGCGGGTGCGTGTATTACCACTTCCCCCTTCAGCTCAGGGGACGAGTCTGGTCTGCGGGCAGCACCGGCGTAACACCCCCCTCCTCCCATATCAGCAGATCCCCCCTCCAATGTTAGCAGCCCCCCCTCTTTCCAAGTCAGCAGCCCCTCCTCCTCCCATGTAAGCAGCCCCCTCCTCCAATGTCAGCAGCCCCCCCCATGTCAGCAGCCCCCCCCCTCCTCCCATGTCAGCAGCCTCCCCCCTCCTCCCATGTCAGCAGCCCCCCTCCTCCCAAGTCAGCAGCCCCCTCCTCCTCCCATATCAGCAGCCCCCCCTCTTCCCATGTCAGCAGCCCCCCGCTCCTCCCATGTCAACAGCCGCCCCCTCCTCCCATGTCAGCAGCCCCCCCTCCTCCCATGTCAGCAGCCCCCCCTCCTCCCATGTCAGCAGCCCCCCCTTCCATGTCAGCAGCCCCCCCTCCTCCCATATCAGCAGCCCCCCCTCCTCCCATGTCAGCAGCCACCCCCTCCCATGTCAGCAGCCCCTCTCCTCCCATGTCAGCAGCCCCCCCCCTCTTCCCATGTCAGCAGCCCCCCCCCTTCTCCCATGTCAGCAGCCCCCCCTCCTCCCATGTCAGCAGCCCCCCCTCCTCCCATGTCAGCAGCCCCCCCATGTCAGCAGCCCCCCACTCCTCTCATGTCAGCAGCCCCCCCTCCTCCCATGACAGCAGCCCCCCCCCTCCTCCCATGTCAGCAGCCCCCCCTCCTCCCATGTCAGCAGCCCCCCCCTCCTCCCATGTCAGCAGCCCCCTCCTTCCATGTCAGCACCCCCCCATGTCAGCAGCCCCCCCCTCCCATGTCAGCAGCCCCCCCTCCTCCCATGTCAGCAGCCCCCCTCCTCCTCCCATGTAAGCAGCCCCCCCACCTCCTCACATGTCTGCAGCCCCCCTCCTCCTCCCATGTCAGCAGCCCCCCTCCTCCCGTGTCAGCTGCACTCCCCAAATTCCATGTCAGCAGCCCCCTCCTCCCATGTTAGCAGCCCTCCCCCTCCTCCCATGTCAGCAGCCCTCCCCCTCCTCCCATGTCAGAAGCCCCCCCCTCCTCCCATGTCAGCAGCCATTACCTGACGATGGTGGTGTCGGTGGCGGCAGGGAAGCGCAAGGGATGCGCGCTCTAGCCCCAGACCCAGAAGTTCCGGGTCGCGCTACACTTCTAGAGCACGTCACCCTGCTGGAGCAGGCTGGGCGGTGGGCGTTTGAGGGGGGGAGAGCACGGTCACACAGTCACACAGACGCTGCTGGAGCATGCTCCTACTTAATGCTGGAGCGCGGTCCTTCTGTCCTTACCAGGGAAGGGGGGTGAAGGGGGATGTTGAAGGGGGTCCTCAGTGTCTGTTCTGGCCATGATCATTTATGAGAGTCCTATGGCTAAGCAGATCAAATACATGTTACAGGAATGTTTTACCCTGCAGTCGGAACTCCAGTCACCCAGTTTATTCCTGGCCACACTAATTGGAACCTCTGTCTCATACCCTAGCCCCAGCTACTCCCAACAGGCAGAACCATAACCCAAAACCAAGAGCCAAATAGTACAGTAGTTCAATGGCTAGCCACATAACTAAAAAAGCCCTCTACTATATTGGTCTCTATCTCACCAAAACCCTATTTTCCCTAGCTAAGGGAAGAAAGTATTTGTCATTTTCCAGGCAGTATGGCAGAAAATCAGATGAAAAGTGCATGCAAAGTAAATGCAAACTACTGTATGTGATTTTTTTTAACCTAGATAATTTTTAAGGAATATGGCAAAAATTACCTTTATTACATTAAAATGTATGCTGTTTTAGAGTGATTTTGCTTTTGCAATATTGATAATTGGACAACAATGAATAGGCCCAACTATCTAGATGCTGTTCAGTGTCTTAAAAGATGTAGTGTAGCAGGAACAGGTGAATAAGATAGCATTCAGGAACTAAAATAACATGTGAATTAGTAAGGCAATGCTACAGTACCTGGTCTCAGTTTAGGATCCCAATAGAATTCAATACTAAAATGCAGGCACTATAAGAACATGGTACAATTAAGCCCCAAAAGAAAGGCATCCAGGACCCACAAATTGCTTTGTACAATGGAGACGCTAAAGCAGCAGGTTCCAGTGGAATATCACAATCTGAAACCACCTGTACTATTGTAATAAAACAATGTCACATAGTTACATACTATAATAGATGAGGTTGAAAAAAGACATAATGTATGTCCATCAAGGTCAACCTATTATAATATTTAGATGACTTATATTTATCCTATATTTGTGTAGCCCTCTTCCCCCCCCCCCCCCCTCTGGGAAATGTTGTGCTACCGATGTGTTTCTGTGGCTGGTGGCGCATTTCTGTAGGTAAACAGAAGGCCGGAGATCTCGGCGGTGAAACGCGTTAGAGCGCTGAGGGGGCTCTCCCTTTTTAATCTGTATTTTGCTTATGGTTTAATAAAGGCATTTTTTTAGCGCTGTCCAGCCTCACCTATTTTTGCCAGCAGTGCCTGCTGATCCATTCCCTTCATTGAGAAGTTTTCTGTTGAAACAGGAGATCTCCGGAGCTGAACCCTATTAATTTCAGCTCTGAGGACACCCTGGATCTAGAGATACTTACCTACAAAGGGAATGCCGGTATCTCCAGCAAGTTTAAATCTTCTGCGTGACGTGGCCCAATAGGAAGTCGCAGCTTACTATTGGCCCGCAGGGCGTGGGAGTTTTGAAAAATGGTCATTACATGAAAATGGTCATTACATGATCCCTGCTAGCCAAGAAGAGCAGCTAACGGAGCCCCTCAATGGAGGTTTTCCCGGAGGCAGGGGGTCCCCAGAGATTAAATCCTAAATTTAAAAAAAAAACTTTACTGTAAATGTAAAGCATGGAGAAAAAATAGAAAGTGGAGCACTGCAAAGGGCTGGAGGCAAAAAAATAACTATTTATTGGGTATATAAGCCAAATGGACAAACACACATGATAAAAACACATTTTTTATCATGTGTGTTTGTCCATTTGGCTTATATGCCCAATAAATAGTTATTTTTTTGCCTCTAGCCCTTTGCCCTTTGCCCTTTGCAGTGCTCTACTTTCTATTTTTTCTCCATTTTTGATCCATTCATTGGTATTGAGGCACGCCTATCCGGTTCATGCGCATTTACAGCAGCAGATCCATCGTGAGGATTTCCTCCACATCTGCTTAGTGGACCCGGCTGGGCCAGTGTGAGAACGGGGCTCCATTCACACACGTGGACTCCGCGAGAGGAGGACCTCTGAAAGAGACGACCATCGCAGAGGTGTGGATCGTCTGCCAGTCCCCCATCAGCCGCCACCCCCTGTATGGAACCTAACAGTGACAACGCGGGAGGATTTGCAGGCACCCGGTGAACGAGCAGGAGGTTCTGTCTATAAAGGTCTCTGCCATTACCATCTGGCATCGCATCCCGGGGTGCCATCCCTGCAGTTAGAGGAAGGAGGTGCAGCCCCATCTGGATCCCATATATCTGGGGGTAAGAGAACTGGCGAGCCCTTGCAGATGGCTACCCCGACAGAGTTCAGGTGAGGTGGTGGCTGCACCAGGTTCACACACATTTGGCTGAAGCTTATGGACCACTAGTCTATTATTATTCATGCATACCGGTCTCTGATATTACATATTTCTTTATTTCTTTATATATGTGGACACCGCAGTATCGGTAGCATCAGCATTGGGGGTTTCCCTTCTTCCTCTTACTGTAAAGAAACTTTCCTTTGTTGCTGGAGAAATCTCCTTTCCTCCACCCTTAAGGGATGACCCAGTGTCATTTGTACTGCCCTTGGGATGAATAGTTCTTTTGAAAGCTCCTTGTATTGTCTCCGAATATATTTGTATCTAGTTATTATATCCCCTTGTAGTGGTGTTCCTGTTTCCCCTCTGTACCTCTGCTGTAGGGCGCGTCAGGAGGTTCCGCGGCGGCCCGATAGCATAGGGCGCCGCCATGTTGTGATTGGCATTGTGCAATACTCATGCTCGATCGGAGGCACGGAAAGAGTTCGCGCATGCGCATTGTAAGCGCGCGAACGGCTGGTCAATAATCAGGAGGCTCTGAAGTAAAACTACAATTCCCATGAGCCTCAGCAGAGCCACATGACACCAGGGAACGAATAGGAGTGAAGGGATTGCTGGCAGGCAGGAAAGGGAAGCGTGGGGGAGAGACGACGCTAGCAGAGGGAACAGGAGGAGCAAGGGGAGAGGTTGTGTGTGTGCAGGGGGTCAGTGACCCGCCTGCGTAGGCCAGATTCCCCCTCAGGCCCAGTGCAGACCCTGAGTCACCATTAGCTTGTGGTGCTGCAGGGAAAGCCCTAGAGAGAGAGACATTCTATTCCCTTACTGTATTAGCAGACAGGGACACAGTGTTCTTCCTGAGTTGCTGTGTGCGATCAGTGGTTTGGGCTCAAGCTACTGGACATTCCCAACTCGTGAGAGACTACGCTGGATCGGTGGATCCTTTTCGAAGTCTGTTACCGGCTGCTGGAGTAGCTGGAAGGTATTTAATAAGTGCACCAACACGGTACCTTCAGGCGCTGATCCCGCCTTGGGGGAGGGTTCTTGGGGGACACTGGGTTGAGTGACCAAGGGATTGAGTCTATACATTGGACACGGTGGGGGGTACACGCGGTGGTGGTAAGTGACATTACTTAATGTGGAGAGAGGCCAGGCCACTGGTGTATAATTACTGAGTATCAGCTATTCATGTACAGTGATTATATGTGTTTCATTCCTAATAGGTGTACGCTAAGGTTTTGCGATTATTTATTAGTAAAAGTTAACAACGTTGAGGCTTGTTATCATTATTCTTACCTAGGGGAATCTTACTTATTGGGGATCCTGGGTAAGTGGAGGCGCTGCCAAGAACATATTGTTACCCCAGGCTCCCAGTTAGCGGAGGCCCAGATCTCGCTGAGCCAGCAGGTACATACAGCACTTGTAGTCTCTCTATATCAACAGCAAAGAGGGCTACACCCTCTAAGATGCCGTTTTTGTAAAGTAAACAAATCTAATTTAGCTAGCCTCTCCTCATAAATCAGATTATCCATTCCCTTTATTAATTTGGTGACTCTTCTCTGCACTTTCTCTAACTCCATATTGTCTTTTTTATGGAGTGGTGCCCAAGCTGTACTTCCTATTCAAGGTGCGGTCTTATTAATGCTTTATACCATGTGTGATAGAAACCAGGGGATGGTAGTAAATTCCATATATAGGGCTCCCAGGATACTGAACAGTTTCTATCCTGTTTAGGCTGGAAAGTGCAGCCTCAGAATGCATGCACTCCATCCCACAGTTTGGCAAGTCCTGGAACTGAGGGATGAGGGATCCAGACCAGAGTTTGTCTGCTGCCTGATTTCTGTCACCTGTCTTGCTAGATAGAGATCAGTTATGTAAGGCTGATTTCCTGGTTCCTCTCCCCTCTCCCCAAGAGACTGGAGACAGGAAGGCTGCTGGAAGCAGAGAGGGGAAAAAGCCTCTCCCCAAATAGGTAAAATCATTCTGTTCCTTTTTCCTAAAATTGTAAAGTTCCTTATTTTGTTCTTGGAAGTGGATAAGCCGCTCCAAGCGCAGTCAGGGTAAACCTTAGTTAAGTTATTGCTCAGGTGAGCAGGCTTTTGTTTGCTTATGTTTTATTTTGTATTCCGTGTGGCAGTCTCAGTGCCTGGGACTGAATAAACCAGGCAGTAGCCTGTTTAAAGGAACAGCACGTTACGCCTCGTCATTTAACCTACCCTAAAAGACCGTGTTCTAACAGTCCCGGACAGACGGCGGAGCCCCGGAGTAAGCCGTTTGTCTCATATGGTGGAGAATGCGGGCAGAACACTAAAAGGTCTGCGGGTAAAAGAACTTTAAAAAAAAAAAAAAAGATTTTTTTTTTTCCCAAACAAGATGGAAGACGTGGTGAGTGCGCTGGTACGCAATGTCGCTGCCCAGAAAGAGACGAATGAAACCCAGCAACAGCTATTAATAGCCCAGAAAGAGACTAATGCAAACCAGAAACAGACGAATGCAGCCCTGCAAAATGCGAATGCAACCCAGCAACAGATGAATGCAGCCCTGCAAGAGGCGAATGCAGCCCTGAGAAACGCGAATGCAACCCAGCAAGAGACAAACCGCTTGCTGAGAGAGGAGCAACAACGGTTCGTCCAGGGCTTACAGCAGGAACTTGAGGTCCTGAGAGAGGCTCTCATTAAGACTCCACTGGCAGAGGCAGGCCCAGTCCCGAAAATGACCAGGGCAAGCCACTACCTTCAGAAGATGGGGCACCGGATGATGTTGAAACCTATCTTCTGACTTTTGAACGCACGGCACAGAGAGAGGGTTGACCAGAAGCTGAGTGGGCCAGTCTAATCACACCCTTCTTAAGCGGCGAACCCCAGAAGGCTTACTTTGATCTAGAGCCAGCCGAAGCTAACATCTATGCAAAATTGAAGTTTGAGATCCTCGCCCGCCTCGGCATAACCACGGCCGTTCGCGCCCAAAGGTTCCATGCATGGTTTTTCACGTTGGATAAAGCCCCCCGATACCAGATGTATGACCTCATCCACCTCGCTCGGAAGTGGCTTCAACCCGAGATCAACTCAGTAAGCCACATCGGGGAACGGTTGGACCAGTTCTTGAGGAAACTTCCCTCTGCCCTACGCCGTTGGGTCAGTCAGAGTGACCCCCACAATGCAGACGAACTGGTGGCCCTCGTAGAAAGGTACAATGCAGCAGACGAGCACCTGCAACCCACAGTCATGGAGCATCCCCACTACCCAAGGTTCCAGGACTCTTCCAGAGATGGTAACAGCGTACCAGGGTTAAGGGGGGCTGAAGAGCGACAACCGCCTTCACACAGCACCAGCAACAGTGGCTCGCATACTAAGGGCAACAGCCAACATGGAGAGCCGAAAAAGGGTTCTAAGTGGGACACAGACTATGTACCTAAATGTGTAAATTGTTATGAGAGGGGCCACACCGCGAAAGTTTGCCCACTAAATACTGAACCAATGCAATGCAACAGCGTTAAACCTTATTCGCTGTGGTCTCAATATATGGGCCCTAGCCCAGAGGACCCCTTGAATAACCATCTCTGGGCATCTGTAAAGGTAAATGGTAAGAGGGTTCGGGCACTACTTGACTCTGGGAGTATGGTGTCCGAATACCTGTTGCCCATTGGAAAAAAACAGGTAAACAGTTCACAAAGAGTGGCAATTTGTTGTATACATGGGGATAATCATGAACATTCCACTGTTGATGTTCTTATTGAAACAGAGTTTGGTTCTTTAGATTTCAAAGTCGGTATAGTACCCAAACTGGCACATGATGTGTTAATAGGGACCGACTTTCCCCATTTTCTAAAAATGTGGTCCTCCTCTCAGAATAGCACCCAGAGATCAATAGCGGACAATAAAGAAGTAACAGAAGAAACAAATCCTTTCCCTTTTTCAGAAATGGAGGTTGACGAGGGCCCAAATAAAAAGGGGAAAGAGGAAGAGTGCTGTAAAATTCCCTTTCCCATGGCCGCCTTGGTAGGGAATACCCCAAATCAAGATGTTGAACAGGCGCTTACCACCCCAGAACAGGATAAGACCTTCGCTGACCTAGAGGTCAGTCCTGGGAGTTTTAAGAAGGCCCAGTGGGAAGACTCCACATTAGCGGAAGCAAGGGGTAATATACGGGATCAGAATAGTACTCCGGGCCAACCAGATAGGTCACTTGTCTACCCCTACTTCGAGGTAGAGAATGACCTAGTTTATCGGGTTGATAAAAGGAAATCCATTATAACTAAACAACTGTCGGTACCACGGACATTCCGTAATGTAGTATTACACCTCGCACATAGTCACCCATTGGGGGGACACCTAGGGGTTGAAAAGACAAAAGAAAAGTTTCTCCGAAGCTTCTATTGGCCTGGGGTTCTGGCAGAAATGACAAATTATTGCTCCTCATGCCCAGAATGTCAGATCACCGCCCCGTTCAAAGCGTATCGTAGCCCATTGTTACCCCTTCCCATAATAGATGTACCATTTGACCAGATTGCTATGGATCTAGTAGGACCCCTAATAAAATCTGCTAGGGACATCAGCATATATTGGTAATATTAGAATATGCCACAAGTTACGGCAATTCCCCTACATAGCACCTCTGCAAAAAACATAGCAAAAGAGTTAATAGTCCTGTTTATCCGGGTTGGAATTCCTAAAGAGATCTTAACTGACCAGGGAACACCATTTATGTCCCAAGTAACAAAAGAGTTATGTAAACTCCTACAAATCAAGCATCTCAGAACCTCAGTCTATCATCCACAAACAGATGGTTTAGTGGAACGATTCAATAAAACCTTAAAAAGCATGCTATGCTGGGCGGTCGATAAGGATGGGAAAAACTGGGATTGTTTGTTACCATACCTGTTATTTGCCATTAGGGAGGTTCCCCAATCATCCACAGAATTCTCCCTGTTTGAACTATTGTATAGCCGACACCCAAGGGGCTTACTGGATATAGCCAAAGAGACTTGGGAACACGAGGTTACCCCATACAGAACATGTTGCCCAGATGGAGGACCGCATAGCTGCAGTCCTACCTATAGTGAGGGAACACATGGAAAAAGCTCAAGAGGCACAGAGGAATACGTATAATAAGGGTGCTAGGGTCAGAATTTTTTTTCCAGGCGATAGGGTGCTAGTTCTGGTTCCCACCGTAGAGAGTAAATTCCTTGATAAGTGGCATGGGCCATATGAGGTCTTGGAAAGAGTGGGAGAAGTAAATTACAAGGTGAGACAGCCAGGTAGGAGGAAACCTGAGCAAATTTACCATGTAAACCTACTTAAGCACCTGGAAAGCAAGAGAGGTCTTGTTAACCCTAGTACCCCCAGGTCCGTCAGAGAATCGAGAAACTGACTCAGAGGTTAGCATAGCTGAAACCCTGTCCGTTCATCAGAAACGAGAAGTCCAGAATTTAGTGAGAAGAAACAAAGAAGCCAGATAGAACTAGCGTAATTGAACATGACCTAGTCTCTGAACCGGGGGTCCGAGTAAACCTTAAACCGTACCGAATCCCAGAGGCCAAAAGAGAGGCTATAAGTTTAGAGGTTAAAAAAATGCTAAAACTAGGTGTAATTGAGGAATCCCAAAGTGGGTGGAACAGCCCTATAGTTTTAGTCCCAAAGCCAGACGGTACAACAAGGTTTTGCAATGACTATCGTAAACTAAACGCTGTGTCAAAATTTGATACTTATTCTATGCCCAGGGTTGATGAACTGGTAGAGAGACTGGGCAAAGCCTGATATCTCACGACCCTAGACCTAACAAAAGGGTACTGGCAGGTTCCCCTCATAGAAAGGACAAAAGAAAAGACAGCCTTCTCAACCCCAGACGGCCTCTTTCAGTATAGGGTGCTGCCTTTTGGCTTACATGGAGCTCCCTCCACATTCCAAAGAATGATGGATAAAATTTTAAAACCACATGCTCGGTATGCTGCCGCCTACCTGGATGATGTGGTAATCCATAGTGAAGATTGGCAATCCCACCTTCCAAAGTTCCAAGCTGTGCTTGACGCAGTTCGGTCTGCTGGACTAACTGCTAACCCCGCCAAATGCACTATTGGTCTGGAGGAGGCCAAGTATCTGGGGTATTCTATTGGCAGAGGTTTACTCAAACCCCAAACACTGAAAGTAGAGGTGATACAAAATTGGCCAAGGCCCGTTACAAAAAACAAGTAAGGACCTTCTTGGATTTAATTGGCTACTATAGAAGGTTTATTCCCAATTTTGCAACTAAGGCAACCCCACTAACCGACCTCACAAAAGCAAGAGGGCCGCTAATGGTAAAGTGGTTCCCCGAAACCGAACAGGCCTTTAGAAGCCTGAAAGAAGCTCTCTGTGCCCAACCAGTGTTGGTCACACCTGACTTCTCTAAAGAGACTACTCCATAGTCGAGAAAGAGTGTCTCGCAATAAAGTGGGCTGTAGAGACGCTCAAATACTATCTGTTGGGGAGAAAATTCCGGTTGGTCACAGATCATGCACCCCTCACCTGGATGTGTCAAAACAGAGAGAAGAATGCTAGAGTGACCAGGTGGTTCCTAAGCCTACAACCCTTTAAATTTTCAGTGAAACACAGGTCAGGGCACAAACATGGTAATGCTGACGGGTTGTCAAGGATGCACTCCCTAATATCCATGGTCGCTCCTCCCTCGAGGTCTGAGCTGGGGGGGAGGATATGTGACAGAAACTAGGGGATGGTAGTAAATTCCATATATAGGGCTCCCAGGATACTGAACAGTTTCTATCCTGTTTAGGCTGGAAAGTGCAGCCTCAGAATGCATGCACTCCATCTCACAGTTTGGCAAGTGCTGGAACTGAGGGATGAGGGATCCAGACTAGAGTTTGTCTGCTGCCTGATTTCTGTCACCTGTCATGCTAGATAGAGATCAGGTATGTAAGGCTGATTTCCTGGTTCCTCTCCCCTCTCCCCAAGAGACTGGAGGCAGGAAGGCTGCTGGAAGCAGAGAGGAGAAAAAGCCTCTCCCCAAACAGGTTAAATCATTCTGTTCCCTTTTCCTAAAATTGTAAAGTTCCTTATTTTGTTCTTGGAAGTGAATAAGCCGCTCCAAGCCCAGTCAGGGTAAACCTTAGTTAAGTTATTGCTCAGGTGAGCAGGCTTTTGTTTGCTTATGTTTTATTTTGTATTCCGTGTGGCAGTCTCAGTGCCTGGGACTGAATAAACCAGGCAGTAGCCTGTTTAAAGGAACAGCACGTTACGCCTCGTCATTTAACCTACCCTAAAAGACCGTGTTCTAACAGTCCCAGACAGACGGCGGAGCCACGGAGTAAGCCGCTTGTCACACATGGCATAATAATTTTTTTCCCCCCAAATACATAACCTTACATTTATTTGTATTAAACCTCATCTGCCCTTTACCTGCCCAAGTTTCCAGTCTATCCATGTCCTTCTGGACAGAAATTACATCCTGCTCTGGTTCTACTACCTTAAACAATTTACTGTCATCAGCAAAGATGGAGAATTTGCTCTATATGCCAACTTCAAGATCATTAATAACCGCCTTTCATTTTTACAACAGTGTAATCATATACTCGTTCTCCTTATAACCAGAACGGATCTATTAGCACAATATTTATCATTAATATATGAATTTTTATTTAAAGACAACAAGCGCACATGTATTTTTTTATTGGGGTGTTAATTAAGGAAGTACCACAGATCATTTTTATCTGTGGAACGGGTTTGAAGAAGGGGCGTCAGAGGCCCCAAAACGTTCGTTGCCCCCCTACATTTTTAGGTGTATTGCACGTTTTTCCTTTTTTTTCCCTTTTTGTTGTCACATTGTTGTTATCCTTCATCCCCTTTTTTTTTCACCCCCAAGCACTCCCTCCCCTCCACATTATTGTAGTTGTTGTTTCGCGAGGTGTGATCTCCAGACCCTGCATTTGGGTATATTGTACAGCTGCTACAAATTTGGCCAAATATATCTTTATTGACTTATTCAAATGGACAATTGTCTATTGTATCTATTTGCGTGCTGGGGCCCTTCTGTATATATATATATATGATTCTATATATATGATTGTATATATATATATATGATTCTAATGGGGGGTCAGAGGTTCCCAATGCCTCCGTGCACCAATTTATCTACAGTGTATATTGATACATTTAGTTCTTTGTGGAGTGCTACCTAACTAACATACTTTTTGTTATTTATTAATAATCAAGAAGAAATTGATGCACAAATTATACTGTATGGAGAGCGTGCTACTGATAAACTTGTACGGAACACGTGTCTTTAATTTCTGCGCATGCTAACTGTATGCAAGATCTGTTTTGACGCATGCGCAGTACAGGTATTGACAATGTAAGGGAATGCATAAATTACGTTCATTATACATTATTGCTGTTGATGTTCATCAGCCTGCCTAAATCTGCAAAAAGGGATGAAACCAAGGATTAAACAATTACTAAAATAATGCAAATACTGTTTGAAATAATACGATTTCCTTCAACCGACATCATACAGTATTCTTGCTGTCTCTTTTACAGGTTGAAATGTAAAATAATTGTGAGATTATTTAGAAAATAAATAGATGCATGAATTACATTCTTACCTTACAGTATCGCTGGATGTGTTTCCTACATGAACATGGCATTGATGATCATCAAATGTAAAACATATATATATATGTTGGCGTTGGCGTTGGTGTTATGTACGCCACTTATGACCCACTTACCTTAGATGCGGTCACTCCATTGGTGCTGGTTAGCAACACTGTTTCCTATTGGTGTCAGTTGGATGTGGGCTGTACCTGGGATAGCTAATTCGTTTTTTTAATATTGGTTTCAGGTGATTTGTTGCATGATGTTAGGGGTATATATGGGTGCTTAGAACAGTCACTTGTTGCATGCTCTGAGGAAGGTCCCTCTACGAGGACCGAAACGTTGGCGGCCCTGTGTTCACAATACACATTTTTTGGACTACTACTGCGGTGTGCTGTCTTTTGTCATCAGGATTTCCCTGGTTACCGCATATCTATATACTGTATATAGATATGCGGTAACCAGGGAAATCCTGATGACAGAAGACAGCACACCGCAGTAGTAGTCCAAAAAATGTGTATTGTGAACACAGGGCCGCCAACGTTTCGGTCCTCGTAGAGGGACCTTCCTCAGAGCAGGCAACAAGTGACTGTTCTAAGCATCCATATATACCCCTAACATCATGCAACAAATCACCTGAAACCAATATTAAAAAAACGATTTAGCTATCCCAGGTACAGCCCACATCCAACTGACACCAATAGGAAACAGTGTTGCTAACCAGCACCAATGGAGTGACCGCATCTAAGGTAAGTGGGTCATAAGTGGCGTACATAACACCAACGCCTATACCTACGCATCACTAGACAACCCGATCGGAGTGCCTAGCAACCTGCAGGAAGCGCGAGTCAGCTGAAACATCCCATCGCATATGGCGCCTGCGCTTCTGTATTTAGCTACTGGCAGTCAGTGATAGTGAGGGAAGTGTGCGCATAAAAGCCTGATCGCAGAGCGGGCCGCGCATGTGTCCCTGCGCCTAACAACCCGATAGCGTCCTTGCCAACAAGGGGAGATGTGCGCGCGCAACATATCCAAGTGAAACAGAAAAATGTATAAAATCAAATAGCAACAGCACCCCTAGTGGCGCATAGCCAAACAGTGCGAGCAATCTATCCACAACCTGTTTATGCAGTCGTAATGTTACTAGTTATGTTAATGCAAACCTCAAATAGACATATAAGAGTGAGATGATAAACGTTGGATAAAAGCTGTAGAACTAGTATATATGTATCAACAAATAAAGCTAACTAAAAGGGATATATATGTAACCCTTGTTCCCCCCCCCAGACTCATCTGTGGTGTCTAGGGTGCGTGAGGGCAGATTACATGCATAGTGGTGGTGCATACCTGCGTGGAACAGGAGGGCCTGAGCTTCCCGCGTTGTTATTGGGGAGACAGGACCAGGCTTCTGGGGTGGTAGCCTCCATGCTTTAGTGGTGCAGCGCCTCCATCTTCTATACTCCCAGGGATATGGGATAGGACCCGTACAGAAGAATGAACCCTTGTCCCAGGGTCAATGCTCCAGACTCACACAACAGTC
The DNA here is from genome assembly GCF_040206685.1 of Ascaphus truei. NCBI lineage: Eukaryota > Metazoa > Chordata > Amphibia > Anura > Ascaphidae > Ascaphus > Ascaphus truei. The sequence continues at coordinate 29,042,001 of NC_134483.1, forward strand.
TTTGTATAAAAGTATTGTCTCTTTATTTGTCAGATCAGCGACTTCAAATGTAGTGGCGACCCGCAGCCACAACAACAACAGCAAATTCCCGCTAATTACTCCGCTCTCCTCCCTTCACAGGTCTTTCCTGCTCTCCTGCCCTCCAAGTCTCTCCTCCTACAGGATGGTCTGGGCTGGGCATCAATACCCCGCTGCCCACCTCCGAGGTTATCCTCGGGGTGGGGAATGGATTCTCCCCATCACCCCAGATGGGGTGAGGGGCATTGGTCCACCGGGTTTTTGGTGCTATCAGCTCTACTCAAAGTGGCTGAGTCTCTCCTCTCCTCTCTCTGCTCCTGTACAACTGCACAGGTGAGACTGCACTGTCTCCTCCAACTCCTCGGACAGAACAGACAGTCACTTACGGGAGCTGCTGCTAAATATAGTCAGCCCCACCCCTCGTGATGTTGGCAGAACCTCCCCTCTGTCTCATGCCTGCAGCAGAGTCAGGGGCCTGCATCCACCACACAGGGCAGGGCTTGGAAGGGGAAAAACCCATGATGACTACTGGTGCCTGCCCTTAACAGGACTTACCACAGTAGGAGGAAGATAGGTATAGCCTGTGCTGTTTACAGGGGGCTACATATATATATATATATATATTTACTGCGCTTCTCCGTGTAAGGAGCATGCTGCTGGTGAAAAGATAGGCCATACATAAGTGAAAAAATAGAAAGTGACACATGTGCTTCTCCCATTGGGCTAACAATAAATGGGAAAATAAATATACAGAGTAAAACCTAACTCTGTAAGACAAAGGAGACTTTGGTTGCATCCTTTGATCAAATAATGAGAAGTCTGCTAACCAACGTCAAGGTAAGTCTCAGTAGCAGGTCCCTATGCTAAATGCATACAAATGTTCTGTGAAATATACCCTGAAGGGGTTAACAAACTAAGCATAAGCTTATGTAACTTAGTGCAGTTAAAAACTGGTACGGTATATACCAGTAAAGATACTTACTGTACATGAAGGCATGAGTTTACAGGGACCTTACCGGGAGATTATATACCTTGAAGGGAGGCACTATAAATCCCCCACAAGCTGCTCAATAAGCAGTTACAGGTGGATTGGCTAAATACATTAATCACACTCTAATAGTGGTGCCCACTAGAAGCGTACTGCTAGGGATTTCATTTGGTCCAACAGAAAATGCAAAACAAATATATATATATATATGTAGCCCTGGACACCTTGGGCTCCAGTGACCCCTCTTACCTCTGCGGGTCATGCGGGTGCGGGGGTTGCATCTCCGGAGGGCGTGGGTGACGCGGGGGTCAGCGATGGATAGTCAACACCTCAGAGAGTTGGAGGCGAGGTGCTTGGGAGCGCTCCGGTGCTTGGGAGGCTCCTTGACGGCCCGAATGCTCAGGGCGCCGCCATTTTGTGAGTTGCGCATGCGCAGTGTGTGCGCATAGTGCGGTGGCCATTACGGGGTTGCGCATGCGCGGGAGATAACCAATAGGAAAAGGCTCCGGAATGGGAACTACAGGTTCCATGAGCCTCGGTTGCGGTCACATGGTAACCAGCAGCCAATAGTACTCAAGGGTTTTCACTGTCTGACAGGATATAGTCACAGACTCAGACCACGTTAGTCAGTGTGTGACAGGCAGGGATAGGGGACAGAGGGGCTGTGCAGAGAGGCAAGTAGCCTCTGCTCTAGGTCAGCAAACCCCCTAGGCCCCAGATAGGCCCCAAGTCATTGTGATAGTTTGTGGCTGCTACAGGGACATGCCCTAGAATAGGGAACAGATCTCCTTAGCATTTCAGTACAGTTAGGGACACAGCGGATGCTGCCATCCCTGCAGTGAGGTCTGGGACCAGGCCTCACTTAAGAGAGAGAGACATTCACATAGTGGAATCATTCCTGACAACGTCGTGGAGGAGCGTGGATCGGCGGATCCTTTTTGAAGTCTCAGCGGACTGGGTGCTGGTGTGCCCGGCAGGTACAGTCTGTAAAGGGCACCAACATATCGATACCACACAGGCACTGATCACGCCTTTAAGGGTGGGTTCTTTGGGGCACTGTTGGGTTAAATGACCAAGGGACTACGCATAAATGTGGTCATGGTGAGGGAATCACCGAGGGGGAAGATCCCTCACAGGTGGAGACGCTGCACCATCATAAGTACATACCCCAGGCTCTCCTGGAGCCAACAGGTATAAGGGCAGCACTGGTAGCTTCCTGTGTTCTGGGGGAAACAGGGATATATATATATACACTGGCGACACACTTTATTCGAGCTCGGCTAGTCTCACGACTTCGGGTATACCCGGGTGTATTGAGGTTTGTGACTGTTTTCTGCCCGAGTGCATTGGGTTATTTTCCAGGCAGGGATTGAAGCATTTTATTCCCGCTGGCTGCAATACTGCACAGTATATATATATATATATATATATATATATATATATATATATATATACTGCATTACAATTCATGAATTTATGCCATCTGGTAGACACGCGAAGCATTGCAGCCTATTAAATCCTAATCATTATCATTTAACAGATCAGCCGCCCGTCAGCCAGGCATGAACCCAGGCTGGGAAGGCAAACGCAACGAGGCTTGTCAGAGGTGAGGAGCGGCGCATTCCAGGTATCTGCCAGGTACATACTGGGTATTTGCTCGAATAAAGTGTGTCGGTGCAGTATATAACTTAACTCAGTATTATGGTTTAGCCTATCCCATAGCCTCTCTTGCATTCCCAGTAAAATCAACCCCACACTGATGAGACCCATCAAGGTCGAAACAGCTGTCTGTGGGTGGTTTTCTGGGTATGCACCTTAACCCTGGCTGTGCTCAAAGCTGTGACCATGCAGCAAGCTTAAGCCTATAGGGAACCATGTTAAAAATGGTTATTGAGGCAAAAAGTGACACTGTGTGCTCATTTGCATGTCATTTCCCAGAATCCCTTGCTGCAGTGGAAGTGCTGTATGCTGGGTGATAATGGGGAAAGGTGGGGTTGCAGACCTGCCTAAGACATGCAGATGAGCATACAGTTATATTTGCATATATATATATATATATATATATATATATATATATATATATATATATATATATATATATATATATAATAAAGAGGACAGCGCGGCTCCCATAACATAATATTGTAAAAATAATTTTAATCAACGCTCAAATACTAGATCCCGGCCACTCACAATGTTAAAATAGAATATAGGCAAAGAACTCAAATTAAATCTTTAGAACTTCACCCAGCTCCTCTGTCTGGTGTACCGCAGCCTCGTGTGCATACGCCTGTAGACTTCCGCTCAAAAACGCCAGGGGTGTGCGTCCTCATTATTCCTTCTCCTGTCCAAAATCTCGCAATAGCAGTCTCTGGCCGCAAACGTTCATTAAACCTCACACGGGCAGCAGTTCCACCGCATTATCTCCCATCTGAGTGTTTAGTGCAGGTGCAGCAGTATACTTTTTCTTTTTTATATATATTTATATATATATTTTTTTTTCTCACTGCGCTTCTCCGTGTAAGGAGCATACTGCTGGTGAAAAGATTGGCCATACATATGTGAAAAAAACACTTAGGGTCTTATTAATGTATTTAGCCAATCAGGGATTCACTTTCTGTTCATTGATGATCGTCAGCCAGCCAAACCTGTAAAACAGGGACGAAAACAAGAATTCAACAATGACTACAATAAATGACTACAATAAATGCCTGTATTAAAAACTTTAAAAAAACTGTATTAATTCAATAATATTTTCCATCACTCTGATGACTTCAGACCACAGTTCTTTGATTCTGTATAAGTGCATTGATTATTTATTTCACAGCCTTGAATTCTGCAGCAGTGTATTGAAACAGCTTCTTCACTTCATCTATAATCGCTCTCTTCAAAATGTTGGGAATAACCTTCTTACCCATGGAGTCATCTAAATTGACTTGTTTGAACCACTGGGAATATTTCTGAAAAGTCATATGGTGTTAGAAGCTTAGCTGGGCATATTGATTAGTTTGTCCTATGCTTTTTGCAAGATATATTTCCAAAGTTTCCCTCTGTATTACAAAAAGCAGGATTTCACCTACTCCATTCCAATTGATCATCTCAGATCTTTGCCTACAGTATGTGGTATAGCAGGTGTGCTTTGGAAAGCAGGCACTGCTAACTGCTCTGGGATTCCATATTCCTGCAGGTCTCTCCCTGTGTCACGGGGGCTTGTAGCCACAATTTCCTCATTATCTGGGTATGGCATGGAGACACGGGGTGGGGAGGGTTCCTCGAGATGTCTTACTTTCTCCTGGTATTGAGGGCCTAGAATTGAATAGAGAACTGCACTGTCCCTTGCCATTTCCACCATGTCACTCGCCATTTGGTCCAACCTCTCAAAACTCAGGTCAATTTTTCCTTCCATTGTGTTCCATTTGTTGCATCTCTGCTCCAGATGTTGTGGCAGGGTCCGATCAATGACTTGTCTGGTCATAGGAGTGCGTGCGTCCTGTACAGGGGGATCATAATTGTAAGTTAAACCTTCACTTGACATTGCCAAGCTGGATATGAACAAATCGCTATTTGAAATTAGACTGGAGCTCTGTACTTTGGTGGGGGTTATTTCGAGTTGGGCTGAGCGGGGTCTGGGGCAAGGTCCGAGTTAGGTTGAACTGCAACCGGGGCAATGTGAGCAGGGTCTGAGTTGGGTTGAGTGGTGTTCAGGTGAGGTGAGCATGGTCCAAGTTAGGCTGAGATGTGTCTGAGTTGGGTCCAGGGTGAGGTGACCAGTTTCTGGAGCTGGAAGGGATGGGGATTGTGGTACAGGTACCTGGTGCAGAAGAAGGTTTCCTGGTTACCTGAATGGCAAGGGTTTGGCCTTCTTCTTCTTTCTCCATATCGGTCCCCAATTCTTCACCTTTTGGGTGCTGCTTTGTTTTCTTTCCCCACTTAAGCCTTTTATTGGGATGTCTCAGGTAGAGTTGGGTCAGCTGGTATTCTACACCTTCTTATGCTCTTTTCTGGTACAGCAGCAGTAACCAGGATCTTGCGTCCAAAGAAGCTGGATTAATCCATCGTTCAAGGACAAGATATTTGAAAGCACAAGCATTCCCCAAATTACTCCTACTTTCCCCCATATTCTTACTCCCCCATAGGTTCCCCCATACCTCCTTCCCCCTTATCCAGGTCCATACATTCTTCCCCCAGTATGCCAGGGGGTAAAGATGGGAGGGGATGCCTGCTCCATTCATTTGTCCTGGGTCCCAAGATTTCTGTTGGTGGCCCTGGCCACAATGTTTTTATTTCAGTGAAACTCCCACAGTATAAAAGTATAAAAGTCTATGTGCCTTCTTCGATTAATATATATAAAATGAAAGTTGAATATAACATGCAAGTAACAGAAGATAGTAGGAAAAAGTTGAACATTTTATTAATTATTAGACTTCAATCGCCATCTTCTTTTGGCTGTCTCTTGTACAGTTTCATTCTGCAAAATAATTGTGAGATTGTTACTTATTAATAAACAAGAAGACATAAGAGCTTAAACACATGCGGGTCCTTGAGTGTAGGTGCATTTGTGTTTTATGGAACGCATATGCAGGTCTTTGAATGTAGGTAAATGTATGTTCTGTGGAACGCTTATGCAGGTCTTTCAATGTAGGCGCTTGTGTATTCTATTGAATGCATATGAGCGTCTTTGAATGTAGGCCTTTGCGTGTTCTATGGAAGGTATATGTGGGTCATTTGGGAATGACAGATCTACTCTATGTAAACATTTACCTTGATTATCCATGGGTAGGGTTGAAAATAGGGAGACAGCAACCTGTTGTAGAAGTTGTACGAGGTAATGATGAAAAGGGTGTGTTGCCCGCAGTTGTTTGACTCGATCATGTAGTTGGGCTGTAGGTTAATCTCGTTTTTGGAGTTGGTTGATCCATGCTGGTAATGGTAGTGGGGCAGGTACTAATGTGGGGTACAGAAATAGGCTCCAGGGCACTCACAAACTGATCCTGATCACTTACTTGATCAAACAAAATGAAAAATCGTGGTCCCAATGTAGAAAAAAGTGAAAAATCTTTATTGCAGCATACAAAAGTGAACAGTATAAAACCTCCCATGCGTTTCAACCATGGACTGGTGTTTCTCAAGGAGTATATGTGGGGTAGGAACTCTGGTGTGATCTAAGTGATGAGTTCAGAAAGGGCTATTCAATCTCTTTCTCTTTCGAAAGTTGACAATCGAAAATATCCATGATGTGTAGTGCCCAGTATCTGCCTCTTTTGCCCGGAGCATGCTACTTGAATAATGCAATCATTAATACTTAAGTTGTGGCAGATAGAATTCTTTCAGCCTTATTGTTTTTTTTTTGTAGAATGGGTACTTCATAGATGTCAGAGAGTTGCCCTCTTATCTATACTGTCTTGAATGGCAGAATAAATTATATAAGCATAACTGCATGCAGGTTTTGTCTCGCGTATAGTAAATGCCATGTTCAATGCCATGTAAAAACGGACTGAGACATGTTGTCTTAATGCATTGTATTTTGAGTCTAGCGTGAACCTGCTACAGTACTGAGGAAAAGTACAAGGTCATTAAACAAGGGAAGGCTGTGTTTAAAGCTAGACATTTCTATCATTGTATCATTCTATTGCATCTTGTTTTGAAACACATGTGAAGTTCCTGGCTGCAAGGGCATAGTGTGTGTGGAGTGTTTAACCAAATTTGGCGCTCATATACATTTACAATAACAGTGATATAATCAATACAATAGTGATAATGGTGATACTTAGACAAACACAATGGTTGATTGCAGCTGTGACCTGGTGTAGGATTTCTTTCTCAATCCTCATAGAAAGTGGCAAGTGGATCATCAGGAAGCGCATACCATGTGGGAACACATAAAAAGAAAAATGCTTTTGGTGCAATATTGTGCAGACAGTGGTGAAGTAAAGTTGCTAGCACAGAATGTGTACACAGAATACTCACAAACGTGAGGTAGGATGAAGGCACATAAAGGTATCTTTAAGAGCTGGTGTCAATCTGTGGAGTATGGTGTTGCCAGAATAGTGTGGTTCCCAGCTGACCTTAGGACAGGAAAACACTGGACATAGCGTAGACCGTATAACAATTTAATAAACGAAGTAGTTATAATCCAATCTACTCACATGTTGCAAGATTAAAAACAGCATTTTAGATCTCAATGATCTCTGCAAATATCGCTCGATGCTGCCACCGGATGGGGCCTCTCTCTCTGGTCTCCCTCCTTCTCTGCTGTGCGTGTCACGAGTGCGTGTCAGCAACCGGAAGTGACGCTGTCTCTACCCACCGGAACCCTTGGATGCCGATGACGTCACTTCCGGTTGCTGACACGCACTCGTGACACGCACAGCAGAGAAGGAGGGAGACCAGAGAGAGAGGCCCCATCCGGTGGCAGCATCGAGCGATATTTGCAGAGATCATTGAGATCTAAAATGCTGTTTTTAATCTTGCAACATGTGAGTAGATTGGATTATAACTACTTCGTTTATTAAATTGTTTTACGGTCTACGCTATGTCCAGTGTTTTCCTGCCCTAAGGTCAGCTGGGAACCATACTATTCTGGCAACACCATACTCCACAGATTGACACCAGCTCTTAAAGATACCTTTATGTGCCTTCATCCTACCTCACGTTTGTGAGTATTCTGTGTACACATTCTGTGCTAGCAACTTTACTTCACCACTGTCTGCAAGGGCATAGATACTGTACTGTGTAGCAATAAAAGAAAGCACAACCTCAATCACCTAACAATTCAGAAATGTGCGGCAAGAAAAGAAAGCACAAACCCAAACACTTTATTTATTTATTTGTTTGTGACTGTACTGTGTGCAATATGCCCTCTGCTCTATACACTAAATGAATTCTAAAACAAGACTGACACTAAAAACATCAGGTTTAAGTACAGGACAGATGTAGCAAGACTTGTTGTTATCTGTCCCGCAAAACACCAAGTGTAAATCCTCTGCATTTATTTGCAATCTGCGGTTCCCCCGCTGCCCCTTTATGGGTACTGAGTATCATAGGCAAACCTATTCAGTGCTCGATCTGCTAGCTGCACGTAGTGAACTGCAATAACATAATTATAATTATTCCGACTGACCATAGCTGAGCCGCAGATGAGCCTTGCTAGTCCACGGATGACGCGCGGACAACAAAGTGTTCATGTTGTTGTGTTCTCACGGTCACTGGTCGTGTAAATCTTGTTAACGTACATCTGTGTATTCATTTTGCCAACTCACTACTTATGGTAGGCATGCAACATCCCTCTGAATTATAATAATCTGCAATATGTCCAGAAGGAAATAAGTGGACTTCCTTCCTAGATGTACAGATGTAGCAAGAATCCCCATAATCGGCGCTGCAGCCGATGAAGCAAAAGTCTGCAGCGCCTGAGACGGTGATACAACCGCTCTATGGGGGGGTGGGGAGGTTTCATGCTTCCGAATGGGATCCGCTGCAGCATTAATCCTCCGGTGCAGCGACCACCACGGCTACGCGACTGGAGGTGGAAGTGGCACAGAAGACAGTTAGCTTTGCTACATCTGTAACACATGGAAAACAACTTCAAATCTTATTGAATATTGTGATGGAGTCGGTATTGCACAACATAACTAGCGAATGTAAAATAACTACAGTATGCTGTGCTCCAATTGAAAAAAAATACAGAAGCCTTTGCATTTACTTTGTTTTACGTGAATCGTTTGTTGACAGATACTCAAACAGTCAAACATAATGATCACTTCATTAATCACGCACAAACAGCCCACATCTTTTCCACGTTTAGTAACTGAAAAACCTTTATCATCGTGATATATATATAATTGATTATGTATGGGATATAAGAGTGGTTATGTATGTCTTCATGTGCATATGTCTTAGTTTTATGTTCGGAGCTTAGGGTGAGTATGCAGACAGAAAACTGCACGATGAGATCTGGCATTCTGCCCTGACATCAGCAAGCCACAGCCATCATTTATAGATTCCTTTGGTCATTTATATTCTGAAGCAATGAGCAATTTCAGCGGTGACAAATGATCATGCTGTACATTTTACCAGTAGATAGATTTGTCTGAATTTTAGTTTAATGAAACTTTGTGTCCTAAAGTAATAGGTAAAAAAATAAAATGTATATATACGGGTTTTATAATTGCACACTAAAATATTTGTTATGGTTTTGGTTCTTTGTTTATGCCATCGGATTTTGGAGGATTTTTATGGTTTTGATGTAGAACATTGAGCCTTGGATAATTGTTTATGGGTTTTTTAATGGTTGGGCATCGGCTCTTTATTGGAATGATTTGGGGTTGCTTTAGCAATGAAGATGAGGATGGCCTTCACCCAGGGTGGGGTAAGTAACTCCATTTTTATTACAGGTCACCATTGATTGTGAAAGTGGCTATCTCGACCCCCATTGGGAGGGCCTAGGAAGCCACAGTGACAATCAATGAATTTTAAAATGATGATTATTTGTATATTTCTAACGTTTTTAGTTTTTTTTGTCAGACTGTATGTTTTCTTGTGGTGTTTGTAATGGCCAAAAGTCTTACTAGACACATTTGGCTAATTGAGCTTTTTGGCAATAAGTCTATAGGGGAGTGGGTATGTAGGTGTGTTGAGGGGAGTAGGTGATGGTGGTAGTTGGCCCGGGGAGGGTGGTTAGACCCACAGTGGGTAGGGATGGGTATAAAAACAAAGAGAACCCAGTTCAAGAAAAATCTCCTACGGCAGGAGATGGCAAGAAAGCCCCGGGGCAATTTAGGAGATTTTTCTTGGACATGGTTCTCTTTGTTTTTGCTTTAATTATATTCCCCTAGTGCATCGACCCTAAACTTCACCTATTTATCAAGGTAGAGATTGGGTACCACATCTCTGTTCTTTTTGGGATAGGGGTTAAGCCTTGTTTGCCTAATCAGTTTGTAAAGCATTGCATAGCTGATCACTTGGGCAACTAATGGGTTAATACGTGCTATAAGGTGTTTTATGTTTATTTTTTATCACCTATTCAATGCTGGTTTAGGATATCTTGCCAATATATATAATGGCCAATATCCCCCTAAATGGGGGAAAAATTAGGTTGATTGAGAAAGATAGTGTTCAATGTCAGGCAGTAGCTGCAAAGTCTTATAGGATATTGTCCTAAAGTGGAGTGAAGATAAAAGGGAAGATGGGATCATTTTTCAACTGTCTAAATCCTTATTAAGACCACACCTTAACTAAGAAGGTTTAGGCTACGCTCCATAAAAAAGACAATATGGAAGTGTAAAAAGTGCAGGAAAGAGCCATTAATTTAACCAAAATGAATGTAAAGGAAGTGTGAGGAAAGGTAATCCAAACTAGGATTATTTACATTTTAAAAGAGGCATGTAAGAGGGGATATGCTTACTATTTACAATGAAAATACAAGGCACTTTCAAGAGAGATTTTCATCCCAAGGACAGTAGATATTACATGAAATTATCCCTCGAGAGTGGAAGAAAGATTTAACCAGCAGCAAAGGAAATGGTTATTTTGCAGATATTCACTTCATTGACAAAATGGCATACAGTACTTTACCATATGGTCCATTTGTAATGTTTCTATTAATGACATTAAAGAGCACCAGTCCAAGTACTGATCGTTGATCATAGTCATTTCCTCTCTTCAAAGTAAAATACATTTGCAGTGTTAGGACCTACAGATGGGCCATACTGTGACGTTGGTGTAGGCTTAAAATACTTTTGCCAAATAATTTAACTAAATGACCCTTGCTTATGAGAAGCTATACAGATAAGTATCTAACTACCTGTGTATAATATGTCAAGTTAGATGTAGTGCTAGGGCTATTTGTCTTTTGTTCTATGTATGAAGTCACAATCCTACTAGCACTCCTTTTGCACAATATATACAGTATGATGTGTTGGATTTGGGATCTAAGTTTACAGGGGCTGTGTGTTCTTTTAAATTTCAGTTGGTAAAACAGCATGGAGGTTAATGACCCCTCCTCCATTTTTCCAAGCTCGCTCACCCTACCTTTTTAATTGCAGTTCTTGCTAAGCACCTGTAAATGACCAGTCTATTAAAGACGGCTCTCCCTCCATTAGAGAGGTTATGAGAGCTTGTTGCAAGAGCAGCAGTGTTGGAACCTTCAGATGGGCCATACTGTGACGTGGCTGTAGGCTTAAAATACTTTGGCCAAAGAATTGAACTAAATTACCCTTGCTTATGAGAAGATATACAGATAAGTATTTAACTATGTCTTTAGATGAAGCCCTGGGCTTTTTGTCTTTTATTCTATACATTAGGTCACAATCCTAGCAGCATTCTATTTGACACAATGTACGGTGTATGATGTATTGGATTTGGGTTATGAGTTTACAGGGGCTGTGTGTGTTTTTTTTAAATATATTTCCCACAACTCTGTCACCGATCCCTCAACCAATGTCTTACACATTCAACCACCTCAGAATACACTACTGGCATTGCTTCTTGGCACAGTATCGACAACCTTTTCAGAAATCTATATATGTTATGTAGCCCTTTTTCTGACGCCTCCCAAAGGGACTACTGGTCACTGTACACAACCTGTGGCTCCAGGAGATCTGAGCCTCCGCTAGCTGGGAGCCTGGGGTAACTATTCCAGCGCAGCGCCTCCACTTACCCAGGATCCCCGTTATGCAAGATTCCCCTGGGCAAGAAACATACCACCACAGTGCATGCAACCAAGTTTTACTATGCAATCATTCCTTATACTCTATATGACATCACACATAACATATTCTTATACTATAATGCTAGTCTTGGCAGCAATACCTAACACCGTTATAACTGCTACGGTCCTTATACTATAGTGGCTCGGCCACACCTCTAGGGAATATTGTCCTGTACAATAGTGGCTCAGCCACGCTCTTATAGAGTATTGTCCTTGTATTGTATTATGTGGTATAGGCTCAGTCCTCTAGCCACTCGCTAGTGTCCCTAAAGAGTTTAGCCTAAGGCGGAATCAGCGCCTGATGACCGGTGTTGGTGCACTTGTTGTTACAATATACCTTCCGGTCACGGCGGTGATCGGTACCTCTTCACAAAGGATCCGATGCCTCTGACCCTTGACCTCCAGATGTCGCGATGTCCAGCCGTCTGGTCCCAGATGACTGCATCCGGCCGCAACTCTGTGCTTTGTCCCTAACTAATGTATAGTAGGGTGACAATCACTTCCACTACAGGGCGTCCCTGCAGTACAGCAGCCTACTGTGACTCAGGGGATACTCCTATGGACCTGAGGGGATAGCTGGCCTATGCAGGCGGGTCACTGACCCCCTGCACTCACACTACCTCCTTCAGCTCTGTCCAGATCTCCTCTGACTAGCGTGGTCTCTCCCCCACGCTTCCCTTTCCTGCTCCCGTCATCCTAGCCTTCTGATTGGTTCTTTACATCAGGTGACTGCCCAGGATCTCATTGGAGTTGTAGTTTCTCCATGGAGCCTCTCTGCCTTAATCTGCACAGAAACACAGCTATTACATCAGCCACTGCCTGTCTCACTCTGCTCTGACACACTGCAATACTGTTGCAGACACTCCACAGGCCTCTCACTGAACAGAGTCAAACACCAACTGAACACACATCCTTACAGTTACATCTACTATTCCATCCTAATCTACCAGTCACGCAGTAAACATATGTTATATTCTTGATCATTATCTGTGGGCCGTCTTCTTTAAATTCGTATGTGCTGAGCAAAATAATTAGTTTTAATGTTTGTTTTACCTTAATCTCCCTTTTTATACAGTACCCCTTCTTTTGTCTTTAGATTTACCTTATTCGATATTCTCTTTTCACTCGTATAACTAAACGTTGTTAGTCCCTCTTGTTTTACTGTCTAGGCTTTTTTTTCTTTCCCATTTGGACTTTTGCACACTTGATAGGTCTTTAATTCTTCTGCCTTATTTTATATTTCTCTGTTCTCCTCCAGGTAAACTTTTTTTTATTTCTAAAAAAAAGTACAGATCTGTCCAAACAGATCTATTTTTGGGGCCACGAACTTACATGCTGAAATCCGTGGCCCACAAAACAGTGAGTCGTAGCCTGGGAGAATTAACACTGTGGGTGTTAATGCTTCTGAATGGGACCCCGCAACATTAATACTCACCTTTTAGAAAAGCAGCGCATCCATCTCCCAGTCTGCAGCTGCCTGGATCCATGTCCCCGCAGTGCTGAAGTAAGAGATGAGGGGTTATGCAGTATTTCCTTCCCACTGGCTGATGTAGAAGCTCGAATTTGGGGCCCCAAAAGCGGATGCCTGATGGGATTCCCCAAGAGCTGTTCCCCTCTGCACATATCCAGCGTGCTAAGGGTTTATATCTGCTCTTGCTTACTGCTGTATTTCCTCAGCCCTACCCTCTGGAATGTTAATAACCCAAGAGGACAAAAGACTTTTTGAAATCACAGCTGCATTTAGTCTGAACCCCTTCAGTCTGAACCCCTTCAGTCTACATCTGTGTTGCCCCAAAGCAGATGCCTGATGAGGTTCCCCATGAGCTGCTCCCCTTTGCACATACCCAGCGTGCTAAGGGTTAATATCTGCATTTGCTTACTGCTCTATTTCGTAAGCCCCACCCTCTGAAATATTAATGACCCAAGAGGACAAAGGACTTTTGAAACCACAGCGGCATTCAATCTAAACCCTTTGAGTCTACATCTGCGTCACCCCAAAGGCGGACAGCCTTTGGTGCAGCCAATGGGTTTGAGCCGGTCAAAAAAACTAGGGCGCTAACTCAAATAGAAAAACTTAAATGAGAATAGAATAATAATAACCAATACAACCATACAGAAGTCCCCTAAGTGCACTCTAATAATGGAGCCACTTATGGAGAGTCAGATTCCTGCAGCTCAACCCAATAGCATCTATCCTGGATCCTTAGAAATGTATAGACAGAAAGAGTAGGGGAGCACAGGGTCATATTATACAACAGAAGATATATATATATATATATATATATATATATATATATATATATATATATATATATATATATATATACACAGAATATACTTATGATAAATAAACAGCAGGATATCCAACAGGATATCACAGATGGTAATAAAGCAGCAGTGATAGTGATTTATTGATACTAATAATAATACTCACACGGCCATGTGCTAGTACAGGGGTTGAAACTGGTTTATTTCAAGTATTCCTTTCCCGGCTTTCTTTCTGATTTTCTGTAGATGACTCTGTATGACATAGGTCCTCTCCTGGCTCACGTGCGATCCCACAGATCAACAGACACAACGAGGAGACTGATTTAAAAGCAAATATTTATTGCACAAAATGTATAAAAAAACTTACATATAAAACTTAATCTGACGCCGGCAGCAATCCCCGGGTTCAAAATGGAACCACTTTGCCCCTGCTACCGCGTCCGGTATTAGCTGCTGGAATGCAGCTCTTCTGAAGAGGAACAGTGGCCGCCAAGGCTCAAAACTGCACACAGCACAGAACAACGTGTTTCTCAGATCCTTCTGTTCCTCAGGCTCAATCGTTCTGTGTGCCGGCTCCCCAGAGGTATAAATCCTTGCGGATTGTTTATTCAGTCTTGGTGGCAGTGAAGTTCTTCTATCATCCATGCTCCTCTCATAATCACGGAGCAATCAGTACCGGATCACAGTATTACATAGCAACATATACATAACTCTCTTAATGCTTGCCATAAATGCTAAATACTATGAATACATATATAAACATTGGTAATAATGATCTCACTTATGTCTAAGCCCTAGGGTGTGAGCCATTTGCTGCCATTCGCTGATGTTTGGTGATGTTAAAGCTGCTCTATTGAATTTGAAACTCACCAGCCCTTTTATCCTCTATACTCAATTTTCCAACTCTCACTGTCCAGGTGAATTGACTGTATAACTCTGTTAATGTAATGTAACCATGTATTGTTATAACTCTGTACCAGGACATACTTGAAAACGACAGGTAACTCTTAATGTATTACTTCCTGGTAAAACATTTTATAAATAAATAAATACCTTTGCGTTGATAGGGAACATAAAAGTAAATAACATGTGACAATTGGTCATGAGTTCACAATGTAAAACAAACAAGCTGTAATAATACATCATGTTCGAGATGTTACAGAAAATGCTAGACATATCTATGAAAATAATAAGAAGGGTGAAAGGTGGAAGTCGCTAACAAATCAAGATGCTAAAGTGACTTAAATATGTAAGGTGGAGATAGTGACAAAAACCTAATTATAGTGAATTAGGAAGTGTACAGTGGACAAATACTATACTTCTCCAGTAGTCCTGGTCCTGCAGGCGAAGATTGAAAGACTTTCCAAGTCCTATTAGTATAATGGTGTAAAGAAAGATGTCCTCTGGCGCCTGAATCCAGGTGAAAATAGGGAAAGAAGAAAGACGGAAAAAAAGGAGAGAGAGAATAAACAATAGTGTAATATTGTCAGGCAGGTTGGTAAATCGAATTCACGTGGTGAGAGTTGTACTCACATTTAGCTTCTTTATATTTACGCTTGAAAGTAGTATCTTTATATACTTTACTTTCTTTCTTTGTCTCTTGTGTTCGCTCCACATAGTCGTGTACGGGTATCCTCTTGTGGTGATGAAACCTTTTTTTCTATTAAAACATAAAAACTTCCATAGTATAATACTGTTTTATTTAAAAAAAAATAAGGATTATAACACTCACAGATGCATACCTTGGTTTTTATGCATGGTAAGTGTGTAGATATCTGGTAACCCGATATGGCTCCTCCAAAGTTGCAGCAAAATCCGCAGAATTGCAAACAGTGGACGTCCTGTTTTTTCTATTCTAATGGATAGTCAGCTTGGAGGGAGATGCCTTTTACCCTTCAATGGTTGAAATAGTTGCCTCCCAGCAACTGAGGGAGAATGATGGCTGTAGGCCTGGAGCGCGTTCGTCTGCCTGTTTGAAGACTGCACATGTCCTTGAGCTTGTTGGTACGCGTTCAGTGGAAGTGTCAAATATGGGAGCCTCTCGGGTTTAAATAGCAACGCGTTTCACCAGAAGGATTCCTCAGGGGTATGTCTTGGGCTGCTGTCTGTCTGCCTTTTATACTCATGAGTATTCTTTTTGATGGAAATAGTGGGATAGTTCATGAAAGTTTCTAATTCCTCCAACTTTTACACAAAAAACAATTGATGTATACAAACATGATATCAATTTAACATATTAATTTTGTGTAAAGGGTTACACGTGACGTGGTTGCAGGCTTAAAATGCTTTGGCCAAAGGTTTGACTGATGACCCTTACTCATGAGAAGAATTACAGTATTTAACTTAATAATTTGTCATGTTGGATGTACAGCTGCGGCCGCCTTTATCCTAATGCGGCCTGATCCGCGGCGCTCTGATAACAGCGGCCAGATGCGCTATATTTTCTTTTTTTCCAGAGCGGTTTGCGGTATGTTAGCGCTCGTATTTTTAGCGCTGTCTGCGTATACTGCGTCTAAAAACACAGGTGGGCGTTCGCGAGCTGTTGTCTTAAAGATCTAATACGTAAGTATAATGCATGTCTAATGCATTATGTCTGTGTGTGCGCACACATTATTTGTAAAATGGAAGATTTACAGTATACAGTATTACAAAAATATAGCGTCGCGTCTTCGAATATAAAATGATCACATTTGTATACAGTACTGTATGTACTGTATTATTTTGTAATCAGTACTTTTACTTGTTTTCATACTCTTTTTATATTATGCATGTACCGTACAGTACTGTATGTCTCATTTGAACATTGTTGAAATGCATAGGCGTGTTACAGTATCACATTTCTGCGCATACAGCGCTCTCCCTCTCGTCCCCATTAACAGGGGAGTTATCCTTGTTCAGGTAATGTGCCTCTAATCCAGCAGTGTGGTGGTTAACTGCTGGTAGTCAATTAACAAACACCACCTGCCTGATTAGATTGCTTAGAAAAGCCTGTCTTTTGAGACAGGAAGTGAGACTCCTTAGCTCACACCTGAGCTGAACTTGGAGACAGAGCAGAGATTCCTTAGTCCACAACTGGGCTGAACCAAGGAAGGACAGATGTCTTAGGCGACAAGCTGACCACAAGACAAAGGGGACAAGATTCTAACCTGGAGACTGACATTTCCTGTGCACACAAGGGTGCGGTTCGAAGAGAGCAAAGAAGCTTCCGCTACAGCAGCCCAGCTAACAGATAAGACTTTCATTTATAAGACTTTTTATATCTGTTCATTTCATGCTATATGTTTGGGGCTGGGAGACATGCTTATCTAAAGGGAGTGGTGGATTGCATAGTATTTCACTAGAAATACTCCCAAGTGAATAGAAGTTTTGTTTACCCCTTGTTTGGATGGTTTCCTGATGTTAAGGAAACAGGTGCAATAAAAGCCTTATTTAATTTCACCATAACCAGTCTCCCTTGCATACCTCTGTGAGCGTCCGCCTACACCCCCGCACACACACGGCTAAAGTACTATTTCAACTTCTTATCTACACTTTAGTACACCTCTCCCAGCTTTCTGAAAGCCAGATGACTTTCTGGCTTAAATCATCCCGAACCTGTCATCACATTCCTGCGTGTATAACGTACAGAGCCTGGTGTCACATTTCAGCGCCTGCATGTAATCCTATTTGGGAATGGACCTAGTTGATGATTAATGCGCATGCGTGTATAACTTCACATTTATGTGTAAGTTCAAGTCTGAAAACAAAATATTTTTTTTGTTTATGTTTCGTTTCCAAACATGTATGCCTGCATAAAAATTCTTGTTATTCTGATATTCTATCGGTACTGTAGCTTTTTAATGCGACACTGGTCATTTATTTATGTGATTTTTATTGATTTGGGGGTGTGGGGATCAAAACATTATGATGCCCAGTTGAAAGTATGTCTTTGAACTACAGTATAGCTAATCCTTCATGCAGCTTTACCCTCCTTCCCCCCGCACACACACACACACAAGGCTCAAGGATTTCAACTTCTTATAGACACCTCTCGAAAACAATTAATTTTCAAAAGCTTGGCTTTGTGTTTTTAATCGTCCCAAGCCGAGTGTCACATCTCTGCACCTGCATGTAATCCTCTTTGGGAAGGGACCCAGTTGATGATTAATGTGCATGCTTGTATAATTTATGCTAATCCATTATGATGACTCATCCATCCACCCCCCCCAACCCTTTGAGGCTTTGTTTACGGTAACGCATGCGCACTTGTGATAAACCCTTCTCGAAATGAGATTTAAAAAATATATGTGTATCCACACCTTCCCGAATTTTATATGTTAATCTGACAAGCCCTTCTTGGCAACTACTGGAAGAACAGTAGTGTAGCCCCTAAGCACTTCACACACAACCCCAAAGCCTTCTTGAAGAATCCCCCCCACACACACATTCAAAGTGAATTGAAAGTTTAAAGAAAAAAAATATATATTTTTATTTTATCAGGAATAAAAAATACAAATAATCATGAATAATACAACATTCAGTGTTTATCTTCTTTGTTTACGTACTGTACAGTAGTATACTGTAGTTCTTCTGTCAGTTTAAAATTGAGGGCCGGTGCATAATCATGGAACAATGAAAAATACAAATAATCATGAATAATACACATTTAAAATAATAAAAACAGTAATACAAATTTTTAGTCTTTCTCTTCTTCGTCATGGAGCCTCATTTCATTCTGTAGTTCATTGAGAAAGGGGGGGGGGTTGTGTAAATGTGTGTACTGTTGATACACTATACTGTACACACAGTTCACACAATTTACACATGATACCCCCCTCCCCCGCCCGTCTTTTTTTAAAGCAGCTCTCTGTGAAAAGGAAAGAAAAAATTAGTGCAGTGAAGTGCATATAATGGCATTGTGTACAGTGTTGGTACTCCATATTGGACTATGCAGTTACTACTGCCAAACTACTGTATACTGGAACTATTGTATGACTACTGTAAAATACTATGTAACACGATTGGGAGTGCAGCTCTCTCTGAAAAGAAAAAATTAGTAAAGTGCATGCTGTATACTGTATACTGCAAAACAATCTGTGCCATACTTACCTGTAGCATACTGTACTTGGTGTGCCTGTACTTACCATACTACAGTACAGTACTGTACCATACTTCCTTCCTGATGCATGCCGATTACGCTCTATGACAATGGGCAACTCAGTCGCAATATGGTCGATATATTTATTACGTTGTTCCACGGTGAGTACATCGTTCCAAAAACTCAGTATGCCATTCGCCAACTCATCCTTTTTTGAAGGTTTCACCACTTTTTGGATATGGTCCTTCAGCTGATGCCAGACCATTTCGATAGGATTGAAGTCTGGCGATCTGTCATTGGAGGGGGAAAAAGGAGAATTAGTTAAAGAGATACACAGAAAACAGTGGGAAAAAATGAGGCACGGTTACCGTACTTACTCCACTGGCGTCTTCATCCAGTTGATACCGCAGGCAAGAATATGCGCAGTTGACGCTGTGTGCTTCGGATCGGTCAGTAGAAACGGTGACCATCTGGGAATTCACGTGTGATGTATTCCACAATCTCAGGCACTATTTGCTCATGGAAAAAAGCTTTATTTATGATTCCTGTAACAAGAAGATAAAAGTGCTCAAAATAATGCACACTACAGTAGTACAGTACAGTGCATAAGGCTACAGCATGTGACTTTGTGCATTATTATACTGTGCCATCAAAGATGACGATGCATCCTGGTCCACGACTAGAGATGGCACCCCACACATTCATCTTCACTGGGTGTTTTGGACGCGGCTTCATAGATATGCGTCCTTTTTTGTGGAATGCAAAGGTGGCACATCTCTCCAGCGATACAGTAGACTCGTCAGTAAATATGCAATCCTGAAAAGTTTCGCCACTGTCAATCCATGCCTGTGCCTGGACCATCCTCTTTATCTTGTTGACGTCCCTTATCATAGGGTACGCTCTGTAATGACAAGGAATAATTTTATAGGTACAGTACAGTTTATTAATCCACACTTTCACCTCCTGTACTGTCCAGTACTAACCTCACCCGTCCATATTTCCATCCAATTCTACGTCTCATCTTCTTAATTCTGGTCTCTGATACGGTTAGATTGTGATTTTTCTGCAGAGTGTCTTTGACCCTTAAGGCACTCTTCTCATCATTCTCTTCACTTATTTGGTCAAATAGAACAGTTGTCTCCCTACAGTACATAATTTATGCTCAGGCCTACAGTATGGCCAAATATATATGACTTTAATATAATAGTTATACTGTATAAATATACAGCGATAATAATAATAATAGAGAGAAACTGTATAGAATAGAGTTATATAAATATACAGCAATAACAATATTGTACTGTATATATATATATATATATATATATATATTACAGAAAAAAGAAATACAATAAGTGCAATCACATAAAGACTAATAATATAATAATTACCACATACACTGGAGGGTATAAACCCTCACAATCTAACTTTCCCTGACTCAGTCTGCAGCCAAAAGGTCTACCGCTCCACGGGCTAGTAATGAAAGATTTCCCAAAAAGAATGACCTAGGCGCAAGTGGAGACAAGAAAAACAAACATAGGGTAATACGTTCTAACAATTGAACCACCAGAAGGTATGATATGCACTCACAGCATGTAGGATATAATCAGGCCTTGTATCCACTCTGGGATCTGGAACAGTTATGAAGAATCTGGAACTTCTAGCAACTTGTAATCCGCAGCAAGCGTACTCTCGTGCGTGATGTCACATGCAGGAAGAGAAGTAAAACACACAAATAGTGTAACACAGTTTAATAAAAATTGAAGATAAAATAACAATAAGTAAAAAACTCACATTTGGTGAGTTCTCATAAAATGTTTGAGAATTCAGAGTATCTCACACTCATAAGGGGTTAATCGCACTTTGCAGATCTTTTAAACAGTCTCTGATGTTGTTCCTTTGTGTGAAGAGGACTAAGACACTGATCTAACAACTAGCCGGAGGAAGTCTCGCGAGAAGGAGTGACGTCATCGCGTCGTCACGTGTCACAGGACGGTCACGGAGGACGGGAGCAACCGGAGGAGCAGAGGAGTTCACATGCTGCCGGGGATTACTTCCACAGAAGGGAGAAACTGAACACTGATTACCCAAAAATATCGTGAGTACTGCTAGCACATTAGGTGCAGATAGAGAGACCCACGGGGGTCCATACTAACGGAGTTATTCTCTAACAAAGGAGACTGTGGGCAGCACTCAAAAGTGTGGTCACAAAGTGTTTCTCTACTGACTATTTGTGTGTTTTACTTCTCTTCCTGCATGTGACATCACGCACGAGAGTACGCTTGCTGCGGATTACAAGTTGCTAGAAGTTCCAGATTCTTCATAACTGTTCCAGATCCCAGAGTGGATACAAGGCCTGATTATATCCTACATGCTGTTAGTGCATATCATACCTTCTGGTGGTTCAATTGTTAGAACGTATTACCCTATGTTTGTTTTTCTTGTTTCCACTTGCGCCTAGGTCATTCTTTTTGGGATATATATATATATATATATATATATATATATATATATATATATATATATATATGTTTTCAAGTTATCCTTGCTTCATTCATTGTAACATCGCCGGAAGAAGAGATCAGTGTATCTCGAAAACTCGCACAAATAAAAGCATTTCGTTAGCCACAGAACGGTATCATCTATTTATTTTTTGATTATATATATATATATATATATATATATACAGTATAACAGATATATACAGTAGTTAACATATATAAAACAGATATAATATTAACGGTACTTTATGTGTGTGTGTGTGTGTGTGTGTGTGTCATAATGTGAGTAAACTGTGTACTGAAATGGGGGGTTGTGAGTGCGTGAGTCATAATGAGCAGTGTTCGACAAACCTATACATTTGCTCGCCCCGGGCGAGTGGATTTAACATCGTGGCGAGCTCCTATTGGCCCAAGCAGCATACGTTTGGTACTAGGTGGCGAGTAGATTTTTTTGTGTGGCGAGTAGATTTTTTGGTGATTTGTCAACCACTGATAATGAGTAATAATGAAGTGAGTCACAATTGATTATAAGAATGTTCTGTAGGAACGCAAGTATTCAAAATACTAAACAGTATACAGTACAGTAGTACAGTACTTACGCGGTAGTTACCGTTGGAGTCCTCATGACATTTTTGGTTATTCCGTGTGCATGATAGCTCATGGTGGCTGCTGGTACAACGAGGCCAGAAGTACTTAGCCAGCGTTGATAATCCGCAATTCGTTGCCCTCTCGTGTACATCTGCCGTGCCTGTCGTGCAGAAAAGGCGAAAGGCGGCAGCCGTTTCCAAGCCAAGGCTAAAGCGAAAGGCTAAGGCTAATAAAGAAAACTTTCTGACGACTCCAAAGGCTAAGGCTTTTAAGAAGCCTTATTATGTCAAGAAGAAATTCGGTGATGTACACTCAAAGCAAAACAAATGGTCACCTTCTGCATCAGCCCTCGCCGCCGCTGCCGCTTCTCTCCTGGAAACCCAGAGGACACCTTCTCCATCACTCCTCGACAACTCTGTTGCTTCTCTCCCTGAAATCCACAGGGCACTTTCTCCATCACTCTTCGACGACTCTGTCGCTTCTCTCCCGGAAATACACAGGACACCTCCTCCATCACTCCTTGACGAAGCTGCCGCTTATCTCCAGGAAACCCCCATCTCATCCTCTTATGCACCCATCCACCCAGATGTCCACAGCACCCCAAGCACAAGAACCAGCTCATTAGACCGAATGCTGAATGGGTTAAGTGTCGATATCCTTGGGAACTCTATGCTGGGAAAGATAGATCTTCTTTTAGAGACCATGCTAAATATGGATCAACGGATGGGGAAGATGGATCAACAGATGGAGAAGATGGATCAACGGATGGAGAAGATGGATCAACGGGTGGAGAAGATGGATAAGCGCATGGAGAAGATAGAGACTGACATAGCGGGGATACATAATTTACTTGGAGTTCAAGCCCCTGTATCTCTGACGCCGGAGCAGGAGGGTGGCATGGATGGGATGAATGGGGCCTTCAACCTTCCATCACCAAGCGTGCCCCCTCCATCAGAAGAATATGTGTTCATGTATGCCGTTGACGAGGATTACATGACAACCTCGTCAAGATCAAGCCAGGAAACAACACTGACAAGGCGACCAAGACAGGAGGAAAGCATCTTCCCAGACAACCTACCCTCGCCCGCCGCCACAAGCACACACGCTCCCAGAAGAACACCCGCTTCCAGAATCCAACCCACATACGCTTGTATAGCATTTTGCGGCATACAAGGCATCGCCCATGGAAGGACAATCTGCTGGGGATCGAATACCAATAAAATAAATTGCTGCTTTTTAAAAATATATCTGTACGGTATGTTTGTACTTACTGGACACCATTAATGTTTTTTTACTTACAGTACTCCACCAATAAAAATAATATTGATTGTTGTAGATTGTATTCATACTGTCAATGTTTTTACTGTACTTGTACACCATTAATGTTTTTTTACTTACTGCACCCAACAATAAAATAAATTGCTGCTTTTTAAAAATATACCTGTACTGTATGTTTGTACTTACTGAACACCATTAATGTTTTTTTTTACTTATTGCACCCACCTGTAAAAATGTAGTGTACTATACAGTTCCATGAGGCATACTGTAGGCATGTGCATTACTGTACAGTACATCAAAACAGTATTAAAACGCATTATCGGTATTTGTATTATTATTACAGTAGAACACACATACTGCACCGACACACTTTATTCGAGCAAATACCCAGTATGTACCTGTCAGATACCTGGAATGCGCCGCTCCTCACCTCTGACAAGCCCCGTTGCGTTTGCCTTCCCAGCCTGGGTTCATGCCTGGCTGACGGGCGGCTGATCTGTTAAATGATAATGATTAGGATTTAATAGGCTGCAATGCTTCGCGTGTCTACCAGATGGCATAAATTCATGAATTGTAATGCAGTATATATATATATACTGTGCAGTATTGCAGCCAGCGGGAATAAAATGCTTCAATCCCTGCCTGGAAAATAACCCAATGCACTCGGGCAGAAAACAGTCACAAACCTCAATACACCCGGGTATACCCGAATTCGTGGGACTAGCCGAGCTCGAATAAAGTGTGTCGCCAGTGTACTGTACTGTAATACATGTACAGAATAAATGCATACTTTTATTTTTATATCTTAATCAATAAAAATGGCACTGATTCAGATTCAGGAGTGCGCAAGCATCGTTACAAAAAGCGATATTATCCATCGAAATCCCTCCATTTGCCGTTCTCAGCCTGATGACAAGGTTTCTTTTCTGAGGAAGAAAAATAAAAGTATTACAGTAATGGTTAGTTGTAACTGTACTGTAGTCAGTCCCCTAAAGAAGTTCCCACAGTCAGTCCCCGCAGTACCCTCGGTCAGTCCCAACAATTTTTTTCTCGGGGGGCGTCTCTTGTTCACATACACGCATGCGCCTAGATGTGATGAGACGCATATGCATTTCAACAAAGTTCCAATGCGCATGCGCCTAGCTGTCCACCAATTGTTCAGTATCTACTGTTGAAGCTGCTCAGCCAATGATATTTGCTGGACTACATTTTGGCGAATTGTGACTAAAAGAATAGAACTACTGTAAATAACCATAAGCAAAGCGATTGATTACAGGAGAATCGCTTTAATGTTCATTGATATTGACATGGCAAAAAAAGAATTACTGTAAATACTGTAAGGCAGTTGTACCCACCATAGACTTTGCCAATCGGTTTGCGCCGAGCCACTGCCAGTCCCGTAGTTTTGATTACACACGTAGTTGACAGGTGACAGCGGGCTCGCTACACCTGTAGTTGACAGCTCATGAAGCTGCAAATCATTTTGGTACATGCAAGCTTGATGGTACCTGTACGTGCAATCCGGCCCAGGCAGCAGGTATCCAGGCAGGGGTAGATAGCAAGGGTTGCTGGTCAGCAGGTTTTCACAGATGTTCGCCGGTGCCGGTGCTGGTGCTGGCACATTTCTTGCCTGGGACTGACGATTCTTAGTTGGTTTTACATGACCTTTCAGCTTTTGAAGTCTCCATGATCAAAGATACTGAAAAAATCCGGCGCAACACACCAATACCCTCCTCTAACTCCGGGTGCGGGATCAATACGAAAAAAACACGGATCGATACATAACCTTTTTCCTTGTTGCATGCTTCCACACACGAGCATCTGGTGAAAATTTGTAAAAGTCATAGTTTTCGATAAAATATTGATAAATTTGACTAACTGTGGCCATCTTATCATCTGCTGAACTAATTGCTGACATTAAATTAGCGTATGTTATGTTGGGCTTTTTGAACACGGACTACAGTGGCTCCATATACGGTCGAGGTGTACTACTTGAATGCTCCATATAGGGTCTTCCAGTCCCGGAAGGTGACTTATGAAATAGTACTGCTTAATAAATATGGCCCAGTATATTTTCTTATCTGCTGTTGTACAATAAAGAGGGAACCGTGTCTTGCTGTAGATAAAATTAAGTTGCTGCTCAGCAGCAGACTAATTGTGGGCTTTATGAAATACAGGGAGCTACAATATGTACTTGAAAAACTCGCAGAGAAATTCGATTCCAGTAATATGTAATTACTGCATGTGTAATTATTTTAAAGATGAAAAAAGATATCACATGTCACTCTGAAAATTACCCAAAGTACTTCATTGTATTATTATGATAAAACAAAACAATACACATAGTGCTTAGTCCTAAACCCACAGTATAATAAAGTCCAGTTACAGTACCGATTGGTATTACTGTGTTAAAGGGTTATTTTATTTAATATTGTACGGTTGTATTTAAAAACGCATGGTAATGTACATCCATTGTACTTTATTGTAATAACATATTATAATAAAGCACACCATCTTATAGTGCCAAGTAATATCACCTTAGTAAATTAATATGTGTTGTAGTGCTAAGAAACATCTGAATAATAGAATAATGGTAAGAATCTATATAAAAAAGAAAAGATTTTCAATAACTGTTAATGAAATCTCTGACAATGACTGAATAATCTACAGCAGTGGTATCTGTTCAGTATGATTAAATAACATAAAACGTACTGATTGGTAATTCTGTGTTGAAATGAAGTACTTGTAAGTCTGGGTTTTGACTATAAGATACAAATAATGAGCATGATTGTAAGAAGCACTACTTCCTTACAATCATGTCAAAATGTTGTAATGAGTTATATCATTGAAATTAATTGAATAAAGAGAAGGTAAGGGATAGTGGTAGAATACCGCTAACAATTTACTTAAGTTAAAATAAGAATAATTTTATTGAAACGTGAGGCATTTTGTAGCCTATTTATATGTGTGATTGTGAAATGTTGTAAATGTGTTCCGGGCCACTCCAGGGAGATATTAGGACCCTGATTTAGGTTAAAGCTAAATGTCAGATTGGTATCCCTGAGTCCTTAGTAATGCTGGGAAATTTATAATAATACTGTGTAGCACCAGTGCGCCCCACCAGTGTACATCTAGTCTACCTTTCATCCCTGGTAATGTAGTCAGGTAACTGGTTACTCATGATTGATGGTGAAGTCTACACATTCACTGGTCCCAACAATGACTACACCTTCTTTGTTACTTCCCAGCAAGGATTCTATTGTGCTGCTTAGGAAGAAATCTAAACTTACTTTTTACTAATTGACTAGTGATCAATACCATATATGAACAATAATATAATTAATAAGCAACAGCAGGATATTTTGTGCAATTAATAATACAAAAAATATTAGCACATTTTACTAAACAAGGAGTAAACGAGTAGATACTCTAAATAATAACAGCAATAAAAAATAAGATAGACCACTCTTCAAACAATTACTTGTAGCAGTGTAGGCCGACGAGCTCAATACGATCCAGACCCACTTAAATTGTCTGAGCTCAGTTAACTTCTGAAGGGTTAATGGGAAAGTATAAATCCCAGCTTGATGTGTGACTTATTTGAAGATGTGGGATTCCGCCGGACTCTGCTGATCAGTGAGTTGTGATGTTGAACAAAAAGTGCAGGTGCAGGATCCTTCAAATACCTGACCGATAGTACCTAACTAAACAAATAGATGATCATCCATAAACTGATGTAGGTGTCTAATCCATGTGCTTAAAGTCCTAGTTGTTAAATAATTATTTCACCTGGGAACAGTACCAGTTTAGTTGTTTGTTTTTGCCTATATCACACTGTTTTTAAAGAGAGAAGAACATTTGGATTACCCTCTTTAAGAATAGGAGCAACAACAGAAACAGCAGATGGACCATGAACTTGACAGGGTATTAACAGATATTACCATTTTTGTTCAATGTTGTGTAAAGGACTCCCCCCCCCCCCATCTCTTATTGGCCCCTATGTGAGGAAACTGTCCTATGTTACATGTAATGTAGTGTGGTGCACCTGCTGGCTTACAGGACTCCTGAGTCTCCCGCTTGATGGTATAGGGGAATACACCAGGACTGGCTTGTGAGGTAATGCTGAGATCGTACTCATTTCTGGTACAGCGCCTCCATCTTTTCCAGGTCCCCACGACAGCAGGGAGGAGTCTCTGGAAGAGAACCCCTGGGTGCAGCTTCTCCCTGAATGACTCCACTCTCAGGCAAGAAGGTTCTTTCTTTCAAGGCAATCTTTATTGGCATCTTGACTGGCAGACTGCCCATCATAGCGTCCGGTCTTTAGCCGCACATATTCAAGGTTGCTCACCTCAAGGAAGTCCCTGGACACCACTCCTAGTCAGGGCCCTAGAAGCTGTCCTTGCTCTTCCCTTACTCTCTAATAGAGTAAGGGGAATAGTCTGCCCACCTCTCCCCTAAGGGAGGGCCACAATCCTTGCCAGAGCCCTGGCACTGTGTTGGGTCAGACAGTCACACACTCTGCAACTCTCACTGAACAGACACTGACTTGACAGGGGATGAGGGCAAACCCCATGATTACTCCTGGCAAACCTGCCCTCTTAACAGGGATTACTGCACAGGAGGAGAGAGGCATGTAACCCCAAAATTACACAGGGCTTCAATCTCCCTCTGGTGGATCCAATGGTCCCCACTTGGTCCTAAATTTTCAGAGCCTTCCTTCAAACAGGCAACTGCAAAATATTCAAAACAACAATATATCAATACAATAATACATTGGTACACACCATACATATTTCAATATAATGCATTACTGAATCCAGAACTTCCATATCTACAGATTACTCCTTAGGAGAATCCAAACATCAATAATAATGTCTGGGATCAGGCTTCTTAACCTCTCGCCCGTTGTGATCAATAACTGTAATACTATATGATCTAGGCGGCCCATTTTCTGTCCTGTACTCCATTTTATTCATGTAAATGTTGCGCCCAACACTCCAAATCCTCATCAAATAACATATTCTAGACTCTGTTCTGTGTTCAGAGTAACTAGACTTGGACTTGAGGTAGTCCTCCACTGCTTCCCTTAGCCAGGTACTCCTATTGTCCTCTATCTCCTGCATTAGAGGTTCGGGAACATAAGGATATTCCAACCCATGCGATTGCTTATACCTCGCTACTATGGCCCTCTCAGCCCTGCTGATCCTCACTAACTTCTTATTCCCTGCTTTGCCTGGCAGGAATCAAGACAGTGGTTCTTCAGGGGCAATGACATCATAAAGTATAGATGATCCCCTTGGGGTTACTATTCCCTTCTGGATTTCATCCCACATTCTCACTAATTCTTCATGGCGTTCCTCAGCTGAGTATTCACCCACATCCCACCAGTGGTCAACTACATCTCCCCGCATTAATATAAATCTGGTGCGGTCTAACCACTCAAAATACCCCTCATACAACGGAGCCCACCACTTGGTACTATGCTCCGAGGACTGCTCCTTTACTGCTAACGCAGTCTCAGACTCCTCAGTCTCTCCACCAGAAGAGACACCTGAAGTAGTGTTTGAATGGGTGGCAGTCCCATAACGTTTTGGCCTTCCCTTTACAATATGGGTATAAGTAGTGGGGTTCAATTTCGGGGATGTCACAGCAGTATTACTTCCCTCCCCGACCCCTCATCAGACGTGAAACAGTCCCCCCAGTCCATGGCCAACCCAGGCCGTTCCTCCGACGTGTGCCTTGACTCCCCAGACAACCCTTGGCTCGATCGGGACCCCGAAGGAGACGTGACAGGGGCAGGGATTGGGGCAGTGGCCTTGGGCAAAGGGAAGGGGAAGGGTCCTTACGTTGCGGGATCATGATCAACAGCTTGGCTATGCCGCGACCCGTGGTAACGTTGGGCAGAGCGGGCTCACCATTCTTCTTGCTGCCCCGATTCTTCACCGCTTGTCGATACCTGTCCATTTCTTCCTGCGATAGACTGGTGCTGATCAGCTGCAATGACGGATGCTTCTGGTCGGCTCTGCTGTGGCTACCGGAAGTGACGTCATCATTCTCGGGTGAGGACGCGCCATCTTGGGTGGGGTCTCCCACCTGAACTTCCTCCTCCATTTCGACGTCCAGCGCCGGATACTCGATGTCGCTCCTCAGCTCCGCTTGGGCCTTGGTCGTGCCTTTCTCCTCAGCCGCCTCCATCGGAGCCTGTGGGAGGTAAGAGGGTATCTCACCACTCCGCTGGCTTGCAATGGGGTTCTCTTCTCCCGACACGCTGGGAGTCGCCACGGCCGTGGGACTCTTCCGCTGCTCCGGTCGCACCAGTGCGTGCTGTTGGGGAATCTCTATACTCAGCTCTTCGATACCACTGGTGAGTAGCTTTTCTTTACTTTCAGCACTGCTGTAGTGGCCCGCCGGTAGGCTCCTCACCACCGATGTACGGCTTCCGTTCTCATCGTCCGACGAGGTGGACGCCGATGACGGTAAGGGTACCTCCACAGGTGACCGACAGCGAGGTTCCAGGTTCTTGCTGCGGTTGCAGGCCTCAGCGCCATCCTTTTTAGGCGCCGTCGTTAGTAGCGATCCCCATTCTCCGGGATCGACCTCCTCTTTTTTAACTTTTGGCGAGGCTCCAGCCGTCAGCATGGCTGTATCTCTTCCCGCCTCTGCGGCGTGATTGCCAGGCACGAACGGCTCCACGGCCCACAAGTAATGAATGCCGCACTGAGGGCATCTCGACGTGGTACTGGCTTCTCCTCCTGGTAGCCTGCACTGCATACACAGGCACCGCAGTATTTCTCTATCACCCGTCTTCACTACCAGGAAATCTCCTGGCAGTTGGTAAGGGTGTATGTCAAAGTCTGCCATGATACAATTAGTAGTTGCGCTGGGTAAGGGAGACACACGGCACAGCAGTCTCCCTTGCTCACCAGCTCTTTGCAACTGAGGGACAGGAAGCGCACATCCAGCTTCTCCCTCAGTCAGTTCAGTCTTCCATTGGCAGATGCTGGGACCCCTCTCTCTGGTGGAGATTAGAGGAGGGTCCCACAGCTTCACGTCATGACCCAGAATCGGCTCTGAGCCTGTCACAGTCCAAGAGGGCACGGCCATGGCTTTCGCGCCACTTCCCCGATCAGGTTGGCTTTCTCCTTTTTGCGCCTCTCCCGGCCAGGTTCTTGCAAAATTATTTTCTGCACACAGCCCACGCGGTCTCCCAGGGAAGTGGGAGCCGCCATTTTGGATCGCTCTGCAATCCATATTAGCAGCAGTTGTAACTTGAGTAGTAATCACCGCCTGGCAATCAGATATTCCATCAGCATTCCCACACATAATCGCAATGTCCTCACAGCTATCCTCCAGGGTTGCACCCCGGGAATTCAGGCAGGACAGTAAAGGCGCGGCTACCGCTTTCGCGCCACTCCACAGCAAACTTGCAAAAGTCACTTCTGCATTTTGTACCTCCGTTGTGCACACAGCACGTGCGCTTCCTTTCTCTGGTGCGAACCGCCATTTTGGACTCTCAGCACCGCACGGGACATCATTACTGGTTGCCATTTTTACTTTCCTTTGGCAATCGCACATGGTACTCCTCTGCTGGGCGGTCGCCATCTCGATGCAATAAAGTATGCCAGTGCACCTCTACATGTATCTCAGCAGTGCCTCCAAAAATGTAACAGACTTCCCCCCCCCCCACCCAATCTCATATTGGCCCCTATGTGAGGAAACTGTCCCATGTTACATGTAATGTAGTGTGGTGCACCTGCTGGCTTACAGG
The DNA here is from genome assembly GCF_040206685.1 of Ascaphus truei. Classification (NCBI taxonomy): domain Eukaryota; kingdom Metazoa; phylum Chordata; class Amphibia; order Anura; family Ascaphidae; genus Ascaphus; species Ascaphus truei. The sequence goes on from NC_134483.1 coordinate 29,073,195, forward strand.
ACTCCTGAGTCTCCCGCTTGATGGTATAGGGGAATACACCAGGACTGGCTTGTGAGGTAATGCTGAGATCGTACTCACTTCTGGTACAGCGCCTCCATCTCTTCTAGGTCCCCACGACAGCAGGGAGGAGTCTCTGGAAGAGAACCCCTGGGTGCAGCTTCTGCCTGAATGACTCCACTCTCAGGCAAGAAGGTTCTTTCTTTCAAGGCAATCTTTATTGGCATCTTGACTGGCAGACTGCCCATCATAGCGTCTGGTCTTTAGCCGCACATATTCAAGGTTGCCCACCTCAAGGAAGTCCCTGGACACCACTCCTAGTCAGGGCCCTAGAAGCTGTCCTTGCTCTTCCCTTACTCTCTAATAGAGTAAGGGGAATAGTCTGCCCACCTCTCCCCTAAGGGAGGGCCACAATCCTTGCCAGAGCCCTGGCACTGTGTTGGGTCAGACAGTCACACTCTCTGCAACTCTCACTGAACAGACACTGACTTGACAGGGGATGAGGGCAAACCCCATGATTACTCCTGGCAAACCTGCCCTCTTAACAGGGATTACTGCACAGGAGGAGAGAGGCATGTAACCCCAAAATTACACAGGGCTTCAATCTCCCTCTGGTGGATCCAATGGTCCCCACTTGGTCCTAAATTTTCAGAGCCTTCCTTCAAACAGGCAACTGCAAAATATTCAAAACAACAATATATCAATACAATAATACATTGGTACACACCATACATATTTCAATATAATGCATTACTGAATCCAGAACTTCCATATCTACAGATTACTCCTTAGGAGAATCCAAACATCAATAATAATGTCTGGGATCAGGCTTCTTAACCTCTCGCCCGTTGTGATCAATAACTGTAATACTATATGATCTAGGCGGCCCATTTTCTGTCCTGTACTCCATTTTATTCATGTAAATGTTGCGCCCAACACTCCAAATCCTCATCAAATAACATATTCTAGACTCTGTTCTGTGTTCAGAGTAACTAGACTTGGACTTGAGGTAGTCCTCCACTGCTTCCCTTAGCCAGGTACTCCTATTGTCCTCTATCTCCTGCATTAGAGGTTCGGGAACATAAGGATATTCCAACCCATGCGATTGCTTATACCTCGCTACTATGGCCCTCTCAGCCCTGCTGATCCTCACTAACTTCTTATTCCCTGCTTTGCCTGGCAGGAATCAAGACAGTGGTTCTTCAGGGGCAATGACATCATAAAGTATAGATGATCCCCTTGGGGTTACTATTCCCTTCTGGATTTCATCCCACATTCTCACTAATTCTTCATGGCGTTCCTCAGCTGAGTATTCACCCACATCCCACCAGTGGTCAACTACATCTCCCCGCATTAATATAAATCTGGTGCGGTCTAACCACTCAAAATACCCCTCATACAACGGAGCCCACCACTTGGTACTATGCTCCGAGGACTGCTCCTTTACTGCTAACGCAGTCTCAGACTCCTCAGTCTCTCCACCAGAAGAGACACCTGAAGTAGTGTTTGAATGGGTGGCAGTCCCATAACGTTTTGGCCTTCCCTTTACAATATGGGTATAAGTAGTGGGGTTCAATTTCGGGGATGTCACAGCAGTATTACTTCCCTCCCCGACCCCTCATCAGACGTGAAACAGTCCCCCCAGTCCATGGCCAACCCAGGCCGTTCCTCCGACGTGTGCCTTGACTCCCCAGACAACCCTTGGCTCGATCGGGACCCCGAAGGAGACGTGACAGGGGCAGGGATTGGGGCAGTGGCCTTGGGCAAAGGGAAGGGGAAGGGTCCTTACGTTGCGGGATCATGATCAACAGCTTGGCTATGCCGCGACCCGTGGTAACGTTGGGCAGAGCGGGCTCACCATTCTTCTTGCTGCCCCGATTCTTCACCGCTTGTCGATACCTGTCCATTTCTTCCTGCGATAGACTGGTGCTGATCAGCTGCAATGACGGATGCTTCTGGTCGGCTCTGCTGTGGCTACCGGAAGTGACGTCATCATTCTCGGGTGAGGACGCGCCATCTTGGGTGGGGTCTCCCACCTGAACTTCCTCCTCCATTTCGACGTCCAGCGCCGGATACTCGATGTCGCTCCTCAGCTCCGCTTGGGCCTTGGTCGTGCCTTTCTCCTCAGCCGCCTCCATCGGAGCCTGTGGGAGGTAAGAGGGTATCTCACCACTCCGCTGGCTTGCAATGGGGTTCTCTTCTCCCGACACGCTGGGAGTCGCCACGGCTGTGGGACTCTTCCGCTGCTCCGGTCGCACCAGTGCGTGCTGTTGGGGAATCTCTATACTCAGCTCTTCGATACCACTGGTGAGTAGCTTTTCTTTACTTTCAGCACTGCTGTAGTGGCCCGCCGGTAGGCTCCTCACCACCGATGTACGGCTTCCGTTCTCATCGTCCGACGAGGTGGACGCCGATGACGGTAAGGGTACCTCCACAGGTGACCGACAGCGAGGTTCCAGGTTCTTGCTGCGGTTGCAGGCCTCAGCGCCATCCTTTTTAGGCGCCGTCGTTAGTAGCGATCCCCATTCTCCGGGATCGACCTCCTCTTTTTTAACTTTTGGCGAGGCTCCAGCCGTCAGCATGGCTGTATCTCTTCCCGCCTCTGCGGCGTGATTGCCAGGCACGAACGGCTCCACGGCCCACAAGTAATGAATGCCGCACTGAGGGCATCTCGACGTGGTACTGGCTTCTCCTCCTGGTAGCCTGCACTGCATACACAGGCACCGCAGTATTTCTCTATCACCCGTCTTCACTACCAGGAAATCTCCTGGCAGTTGGTAAGGGTGTATGTCAAAGTCTGCCATGATACAATTAGTAGTTGCGCTGGGTAAGGGAGACACACGGCACAGCAGTCTCCCTTGCTCACCAGCTCTTTGCAACTGAGGGACAGGAAGCGCACATCCAGCTTCTCCCTCAGTCAGTTCAGTCTTCCATTGGCAGATGCTGGGACCCCTCTCTCTGGTGGAGATTAGAGGAGGGTCCCACAGCTTCACGTCATGACCCAGAATCGGCTCTGAGCCTGTCACAGTCCAAGAGGGCACGGCCATGGCTTTCGCGCCACTTCCCCGATCAGGTTGGCTTTCTCCTTTTTGCGCCTCTCCCGGCCAGGTTCTTGCAAAATTATTTTCTGCACACAGCCCACGCGGTCTCCCAGGGAAGTGGGAGCCGCCATTTTGGATCGCTCTGCAATCCATATTAGCAGCAGTTGTAACTTGAGTAGTAATCACCGCCTGGCAATCAGATATTCCATCAGCATTCCCACACATAATCGCAATGTCCTCACAGCTATCCTCCAGGGTTGCACCCCGGGAATTCAGGCAGGACAGTAAAGGCGCGGCTACCGCTTTCGCGCCACTCCACAGCAAACTTGCAAAAGTCACTTCTGCATTTTGTACCTCCGTTGTGCACACAGCACGTGCGCTTCCTTTCTCTGGTGCGAACCGCCATTTTGGACTCTCAGCACCGCACGGGACATCATTACTGGTTGCCATTTTTACTTTCCTTTGGCAATCGCACATGGTACTCCTCTGCTGGGCGGTCGCCATCTCGATGCAATAAAGTATGCCAGTGCACCTCTACATGTATCTCAGCAGTGCCTCCAAAAATGTAACAGACTTCCCCCCCCCCCACCCAATCTCATATTGGCCCCTATGTGAGGAAACTGTCCCATGTTACATGTAATGTAGTGTGGTGCACCTGCTGGCTTACAGGACTCCTGAGTCTCCCGCTTGATGGTATAGGGGAATACACCAGGACTGGCTTGTGAGGTAATGCTGAGATCGTACTCACTTCTGGTACAGCGCCTCCATCTCTTCTAGGTCCCCACGACAGCAGGGAGGAGTCTCTGGAAGAGAACCCCTGGGTGCAGCTTCTGCCTGAATGACTCCACTCTCAGGCAAGAAGGTTCTTTCTTTCAAGGCAATCTTTATTGGCATCTTGACTGGCAGACTGCCCATCATAGCGTCTGGTCTTTAGCCGCACATATTCAAGGTTGCCCACCTCAAGGAAGTCCCTGGACACCACTCCTAGTCAGGGCCCTAGAAGCTGTCCTTGCTCTTCCCTTACTCTCTAATAGAGTAAGGGGAATAGTCTGCCCACCTCTCCCCTAAGGGAGGGCCACAATCCTTGCCAGAGCCCTGGCACTGTGTTGGGTCAGACAGTCACACTCTATGCAACTCTCACTGAACAGACACTGACTTGACAGGGGATGAGGGCAAACCTCATGATTACTCCTGGCAAACTGTTACGCCGATGCTCGCCACAAACCGGGACCGGACCGCGGGGCTGAGGTGGGGTTATATAATCACCGACCTGAGTCCACGCAGACTGATCCGGAGTGCGCAGTTCGTAGTCGTACATCGCAGGGTCAGGATTGGAGAAGGCAGCATCGTCGTTATGGAAGCAGGAGTTCGGCAACAGGTAGTCAGGATTTCCCCGCTTCAGCTTAGGAGCGTGAGCGCGGGGGTGGCTTCTGCGCGAGGAGCGGCCTCGGCCCATGACGCCGATCTCAGCAGGAGGAGACAGCAGGCTGGCCGAAGTTCACCGCAGGGCAGCGTCGGGAAGAACCAACGCTTCAGCGCAGAAGTCCAAGGCAGGTCACTGCAAGAGGATCGCAGCAAGCCGCAGGAAAGGAAGGGTAGCCACTGCTAGGAGGGAATGCAGCAGGTACCGGTGCTGGCAACACGCTTCAGCACAGACGTCCCGGGTAGGCTACTGCAGGAGAATAGCAGCAGGCCAGTGCTGGCATCAACGCTTCAGCACAGACGTCCAGGGCAGGCCACTGCAAGGAGATAGCAGCAGGCCGCAGGAAAGGAAGGGTAGCCACTGCTAGGAGGGAATGCAGCAGTACCAGTGCTGGCATCAACGCTTCAGCACAGACGTCCAGGATAGGCCACTACAGGAGAATAGCGGCAGGCCACAGGACAGGAAGGGTAGCTACTGCTAGGAGGGAATGCAGCAGTTACCAGTGCTGGCATCAACGCTTCAGCACAGACGTCCAGGGTAGGCCACTGCAAGGAGATAGCAGCAGGCCAGTGCTGGCAACAACGCTTCAGCACAGACGTCCAGGACCAGGCCTCTGGATACTCAGGAACTTGGAAGGTAAGAACGCTAGGAGAGAGGCCTGGGGTGGTTTGTGGCAGAGACAGTAACATAGAGGTAGGAATAGTTATGCTCGGCGCTGGTTCAGAGCCAACGCCTAGAATATAAAGGGCGGAGATCCAATCACAGGTGGAGGGTGTGAGAGAATTCCTCCAATGAAGTAGCACAGGGCAGAAGTTGCAATGAGAGGCAGCACCTGTGCCATAGATTGCCAGAGGAAGCTTGCAACTGCACAGGTCTGCACGGCAATAGTCAAAGCCAGTAGTGGATTCCTTACAGTACCCCCCCCTTCAGGTGAGACCTCCGGACGAACAAGATCCATCACAGATTTGGGGGACATGGAATTGTTCCTAAACCTCCTTAGGTGAGAGGTGGCGTTGAAAGCCCATAGTTTGTTGGGATTCCTTACAGTACCCCCACCACTGGGTGAGAAGCCTGGGTGAACAGGACCATTCATAGGTCTGGGAGACATTGAGTTGTTCCTGAAGTGTCTCCGGCGAGAATTAGGTCCACAATCCAGATGTACATTGGCGAGTGCCATGAAAGACAGCGGTGGTACTGCAGTTCTTGGTACATGGACAATGGGACCTGAGGGCTCCGGAATGGGAACATCGGAAGGACAGTAGCCAGGTGTCCGGTGCATAGTAATAGTCCAAGAGTATGGGACACAGGACACAGATTGTTGGACAAAAATGGCAGAGGGACCTTCAGAGAAGGCAATGTCTTTGGTGAAATCAGCACGGAGGAAGTTGCGAGAGTCTTTAGCTTCCAAGGAATTCCGGGTGGTTGTTAGCAAGGGAATGGGGCGGGAGGGTTCACTACACACTATTGCAGCGGTACTTTTGATACCAAGCAGGGTTGCTATCCCAAGCAATTTGCGAGAGTCTGTAGCAGTGTGTATGCAACTCATGGTACTGGCAGTTGAAGAAGGATCCGCTTCCTTTGGTTTGTGATCCTTAGAGAGAATCAAATCCGAAATTGTGGCCTTGGCGAAGGACATAATAAGCATGTCTATACCCATAGTGGACCCATAGAGAACAGGAACGGACGCTTCAGGTAAAGCGACGAGGTCCAGTAAGGGTGTCTTCGTCTTAGGGAGAGGCCAATTGCCATACAGAACGGGCACTTTGGGCACCGCACAGAGACCTGCGAGTAAGGAGTCTGTTTGAAAGGTGAGAAAACAGATTTTATCCAAAAAACAAGGCAGGCGGTTAAGCGGTGCATCGACCTTAGGGAAAAAAGTCTTGGGGTTAAAGCTGGGTGCCTCCAACACAGAGAAAGAAGACAGAGAACTAGAGCTTGGCTTCGGAGTGGAGGTCCCAGGTACCCAGGTCTCACATGATACTGTGGGAGAAGCAATGCAAATTGTTACTGTTTTAAACATAGGGTTTTTAACATCGGTAGCTCCAGGCACCTTTTTGAGAGGTAACCCTAGTCTTGGGACAGGACAGTCAATAGCAAGTACCCCAAGTATTGTGGAAGACACAGAGAAATATAAGTCCATTTTAAAGACGGTATCTTCTGAAAAAAGGAAAAGTTCCAAATGCGATACCCCTGAGTTCGTGGTAGTAGACATACAGTCAGTAGTGGATACCCCGAATACTGTGGGCGAATCAGCGTGAAACAGTATTATTGCAGGAATGGGCATCCCAGACTTAAAGTCATTTTTGATCATCCCGGAGGCTGTGGCATGATCCGTGAGAGAAACTGGGTAAAACTCTTCAACAGACACAAGGGACATCTTGCTTGTTACAGAATTGGGTCCCTGAGAATCCCTAGTGAGGGCATCAGACTCCATGGGAGACTTAGTGACAGGGGTTTTGGAACTGATAAAAGGAATTGAAGGTATCACAGATTTAATAGGAGAAATACCTTGCAAAACAGAAATTTTAGTAAAGGTGATAGGCATCACAGATAGGACAGACAGAAGTAAGCTAGGCAAGGTTGCTTCTATAACAGAAGATTTGACAGCGGCAAAGCTTAACTCAGCGGCTGCTGGAGAACTTTTAACTACAGTGAGAAGGGGCTGCAGATTTACAAAGTCAGGGATAAAGGGAGTCTCAAACTTGAAAGCCTGATCCTTCAAAAAGAAGGGCCCTAACTTTAATGGTACTGAGGGAGCAACAGCAGATACGCTGATCTCAGAAGGGGTCACTTGGAAAGGAGCATAATATGTACTGTTCGCTTTAAACCCTAGGATTTGAGAAAAGGAGAACTCAGACAGTGCAAGTGGGGCAACCACGACTGTGCTGGCCTCTGAAGTGGGTATTTGGGAAAGAGTGTCTGGGACTTCAGAAGCGACAACAGATTCCACGAAAAGGGGTCTATGCTCAGAAGCAGGGGTCTCAGCTCTCTGAGTGGCAGACGGGGTGAGTGAAATACCTAGGAGTAGGGATTCTGCGAACAGGTTTAGAGAAACAAACGGCTCCAGAATACTTTTTACTGGAGCCAGTATATTTGCCGAAAGTTCAGGGGGCATAGCCCCGAGAATTTTAGCCGAGTCAGAGGACAAAAGGGGTTGATCCTCTGAGGCTAAGGAGGTGTCCCTGACTGACGAACTAAAGGGATCTACCAAGGAAGGTTCACAGGGCTGACCTGCAGGGGTTAACATAGGAAAAACCCCAAGGGTTAAATTACTCTGTACCTGAGAATCAGAGAAATAGAAGCTAGTCTCCGAGAGTGGGGTCATAGGGGGTTCTGCCTCTTGCCCTAGGGACCTATCATTAGACTGCGGAATACTAGGGTTAGCAGTAGGAACCTCACAGAGCAGACTAGCAGGGGTTAATACAGAAAAAACCTCGGAAACAGAGCTTAGAATTTTTGGTTTAGGAAAAGAGGGCAAACAGGATTCATTCTCTGGTGCTAGGGAAGACACACTGACCTGGGTACTGCAGGGATTTACAGTGGGGAACGCATAAGCCTGACTAGCAGGGGTTAAGACCGAAATAACCTCAGGGACAGAACTTAGGGAGGTTAACTCAGGATTAGGGAGCGTGGCAGCTTCTTCCTTAGCGGGCAGCGACAGAGAAATGGTTTGACCATTCTTAGGAGAGAGAGGTAACCCCACAGGTTTAGTAACAGGACTGGCAGCACAGAGAATCTGCCAAGCAGCAGCATAGCTGGCAAGGAGGGGATCCGGTTCTATTATGTGAGTGTCTAGTGTTGAGGAAAGTACATGGAGTGTATCTTGAGACTGGGCCAACATGAGGAGGGCGCTCTGTTCTACTAGATGAATGTCCAGTGATGAGGCCAGGGCATAGATTGCCTCTTGGGCGTCGGCCAGTTCCATAGGGTTCACATTATCCCAGGTTAAAGGGGAATCAGGGGAGCGAATACATTCGGCTAGAGACTGTTTTAAGTTCAGGATACAGTAAGCCTTAATAAAGAGATCACAACGGCATTGTCTTTGCAAAGGGGTTAAACCTTCATAAGTCCACAGTTCATCAATCAGGGGTAGTACTTCACACAAATACTGGCCTTCATAGTGGGACTGATACGCAGGACGGGACATAACTTCAGTTGGAAAATTGCCATCCCCCGCCACGGTGCGGTCCGGTTTTAACGGGCCGAGCATACTGTTACGCCGATGCTCGCCACAAACCGGGACCGGACCGCGGGGCTGAGGTGGGGTTATATAATCACCGACCTGAGTCCACGCAGACTGATCCGGAGTGCGCAGTTCGTAGTCGTACATCGCAGGGTCAGGATTGGAGAAGGCAGCATCGTCGTTATGGAAGCAGGAGTTCGGCAACAGGTAGTCAGGATTTCCCCGCTTCAGCTTAGGAGCGTGAGCGCGGGGGTGGCTTCTGCGCGAGGAGCGGCCTCGGCCCATGACGCCGATCTCAGCAGGAGGAGACAGCAGGCTGGCCGAAGTTCACCGCAGGGCAGCGTCGGGAAGAACCAACGCTTCAGCGCAGAAGTCCAAGGCAGGTCACTGCAAGAGGATCGCAGCAAGCCGCAGGAAAGGAAGGGTAGCCACTGCTAGGAGGGAATGCAGCAGGTACCGGTGCTGGCAACACGCTTCAGCACAGACGTCCCGGGTAGGCTACTGCAGGAGAATAGCAGCAGGCCAGTGCTGGCATCAACGCTTCAGCACAGACGTCCAGGGCAGGCCACTGCAAGGAGATAGCAGCAGGCCGCAGGAAAGGAAGGGTAGCCACTGCTAGGAGGGAATGCAGCAGTACCAGTGCTGGCATCAACGCTTCAGCACAGACGTCCAGGATAGGCCACTACAGGAGAATAGCGGCAGGCCACAGGACAGGAAGGGTAGCTACTGCTAGGAGGGAATGCAGCAGTTACCAGTGCTGGCATCAACGCTTCAGCACAGACGTCCAGGGTAGGCCACTGCAAGGAGATAGCAGCAGGCCAGTGCTGGCAACAACGCTTCAGCACAGACGTCCAGGACCAGGCCTCTGGATACTCAGGAACTTGGAAGGTAAGAACGCTAGGAGAGAGGCCTGGGGTGGTTTGTGGCAGAGACAGTAACATAGAGGTAGGAATAGTTATGCTCGGCGCTGGTTCAGAGCCAACGCCTAGAATATAAAGGGCGGAGATCCAATCACAGGAGGAGGGTGTGAGAGAATTCCTCCAATGAAGTAGCACAGGGCAGAAGTTGCAATGAGAGGCAGCACCTGTGCCATAGATTGCCAGAGGAAGCTTGCAACTGCACAGGTCTGCACGGCAATAGTCAAAGCCAGTAGTGGATTCCTTACACAAACCTGCCTTTTTAACAGGGATTACTGCACAGGAGGAGAGAGGCATGTAACCCCAAAATTACACAGGGCTACAGTTGTAAAAAAAAATTATGTATGGGTTTCATTTAAAATGTGATTGGGAAGGAGTTCAGAGTTTTTGCTTTTGTAATCTGGACTAGCCCATTTAGAATTACAGACACTTTGAACTAGATGGAAATAGTTCAGATCTCTGCAGGAGATTCATTGGTTGTAGTATCATGTGACTTCATGACAACTGTTCTACGACAACCCTGGCCACTTTTAAAGGACAGAGCCCTAGGAAAAGATAGGAAGTTAATGAAAAGGCTACTTCCAGTGGCTGAAGAATCAAGAAGAAGAAGAAAGAAGACATTGGAAAGAAGAAGACAATAAATGCTCACTCAGGAAGACGTTTCAATCAATGGGGGATCAAGAGCATTAGGTCAAGATGAGGATCCCCCGTTGATGTGCCTGGATTCTAAATAGACCAATGGGCTTGGATTTAATTTTTATGGCTTTTGAATTTTTGCTTTTTTGGGGCCATTGGGTTTTCTTTTATTCTTTTATTTTTGGCCATCAGGCCTTCATCATGGATGGGGTAAATCTTCTATTACTGACTTCCATTGAGTGCCAATGTAGCTAACCTATGCTCTCATTGAGAGAGGCTAGGTAGCCACATTTGCACTCAAGGCTCTCAATGAAACCCTTCATAATGGATGGGGTAATTTTTTTTATTATAGGCTTCCACTGAGTGCCAATGTGGCTACCTAGGCTCTCACTGAAAGAGCCTAGGAAACCACACTGACACTCCATGAGTTAATGTTTAGAATGATATGTTTAATAATGTTTATATCATATATTGTATTGTTAATGTTACAGTATTTTGTTTATTTATTTTTAAATTTATTGTGCTTATAGTGGACAAAATGTAACGATGCTCCTCTCTAAACAGGAAGCAACCCACAAGGCTGAAGTAGGATATAGATCACTGATCTGAACGGAGAGACAAATTTCTGAATTGAGAATAGAATAGTCGTTGTCAAAGGCTGGGGTCGAAGCAGGCAGCCAAGGAGCAAGGTATGGGTCAGAGGCAATGGTGAAGGCAGAGTAGCAAGGTCAGGGTCACAGGCAATGGTCAAGGCAGGCAGCAAGGTCAAAGGCTTAAAATAAGGTATGGTGGAGATCAACAGGAATACACGAGCCAGACAGGAACAGCATCCTGGAGATAGTAATGCCTTTATAGATGACTAAATATGGAAATTGTCATGCGCTCTGGAGCATAGTCTCTGTACCCGTGGGTATGAATGAAGCCACTGGGGAGCGGGTTGTGAGAGATGAAATGTGGACCACTGGGGTTGATCGGGGCTGGGAGGGAAAATCCCTTACCTCAAGGTTGCTCCGATTTTGGTCCGTTCTCTCCTTGGCTCCGCTGCTCCTGCGTGCTGCCGTAGGAATGTAGAGTAGTTTGAGAGGAAATGCGGCGCCACTGCAAGCGGCAAGAATCCAGGATCCAGGCGACTTCCGGTTTGTAGACAAAAAACTTTATTCACCTTCACACACACAAAGAACCAGGCTACACCTCGATATCCCCCTCAACGCGTTTCACGCTATAGAACAGCGCTTCGTCCAAGACGCGTTGAGGGGGAGATCGAGGTGTAGCCTGGTTCTTTGTGTGTGTGACCTTGTTTGCAGCAGCAGTTAGTTAGGCATTGCCGTGCAAGACATACTAGATATTTAACTTGCCAAGAAGGGATAGGTAATGTAGTTTTAGTTAAATATTAACCCCTTTGGTAGCCACAGTCATCATTGAGCTAGTGCATTTTCTACCATAAGGTTTGTAATTATTTATCCCACTTAAACCTATGGTTGAAATATATCTTTCCCTCTCCAATTGTATTACGATGCAGAAATTAATGCCTTTTTCTCAGTGGAGTTAATTACTTGATTACAAATCAACTTCAAATATTGCACACAGTAAAATGTTACAGCAATGTTGATAACTTTGGTCGTAAGATTACGGTAAAACCATGGTGCGATATTAATATATATATATATATTATTATATATATATTATATATATATATATATTAGACAGAAGGAGAAAGCGCACAACCCATAGCGTACCCATAGCGTAAAAACGTATAAAAAGTTTAATAAAAATTTATAGAGAGGGAAATAAGCTCACTCACAAACATAAATTGTAATTAGGCATGTATGATAGTAATATCACCACCACGGGAACAGATCTTCTGCAGCGTCAGATGTAGCAAACGCCGCCCACTCGTGTCCCACAGTCTCAGACCTCATGGATGGTGTTGAAACCTGTAATCTTAGGAGTCCTGAGTTGTCAGTCTCTCCACACCAGACCGGCTACCAACCGCGCCAATTCTGGGGCTGTATGCAGCAGGGCTGGAAGCTTGCCACTGCTTCCGACCCTTGTTGATGACGCAGTGTCGGCGCTGCTTCCTAACGCGTTTCGTCAGACACACTGACTTTTTCAAAGGATGTTGGGTAGGAGAAATGGGTGCCAAGAAGAACAAGATGCTAGCCAGGGCTCTGAGCTAGAGAGTCAGGAATGATGCTGGTGATACTGTGCTACTGTGATAATGTGATGCTGTGCTGATACACTGAAATAAAGCTACAGAAAGATACTGCTGTGTGGAATCCCTGTCTCCTGGTATGTGAAGAGTGTCCCTCCTCTGAAGACCCAAGAGGTACCCTACTGGCTGGAGGCGCTGCACCACCCAGAGATGACCAGATCAAGGTAACCTGTTCCACCCTCTGTCCCTGTCCTGGCTCTCCCCACACCACCGCGGAGACTCAGCCCTCCTGTTACCAGCAGGTTCCAGCACCAATACCCTTGTGTAACAGTGAAGGAGAATACCCCCCCTCCCCCCAGATCACTTAGGGGGCGCTGGGATAAAAGGGTTACAGTTGGAGGTGCTGCTTAGATGAACTGCTCCCCAGGACAGGCTATACCAACGGGACAGGTTTTCAGAGGCAGGTGAACCATGAAGCGGTATCAGAGACTTCGTGAGCAGCTTACAAACTTTGCAGAGAGGGGATCCCTCCCTGAAGCTTCCCCAGGGAGGGGGTCACCCTGAAATAGACATTCTTCTATGTGGGGCGACTCTTTGGTGGCTATGTGCCAGGGAGTGTGGTGACCCACATACAGTCGCTAGCCTGTGGGACGACTCCCTGGGGGGGCTATGGCCCAGGGAGCGTGGATACCCACATACGCGCTCCTGGCATAATAAGTTTGGGGCGACTCCCTGAGGGGGCTATGGCTCAGGGAGCGTGGGTACCCTGCCTATCCTGAGTAAACCGGAAAAGGATGGGGAATATCGGGTCCCTGAAGCTACACCAGGGAGCCTGCAGGCCCATCCTGGCACTGCTGTTGGGGTGTCCCCCTGGGGGCTATGGACCTGGGGGGTGTGGATACCTTTCTGTACTCCCCAACATTGTATCGGCGAGATGGGGACAGGGCCTCTGCAGTGAGATCAGAGACCCCTGTGCACCCAGGCAATAACAGGACTATTGCTGTAATGGTTCGGGAGGCACCCCCTGAAGCTACCCCATGGCACGTGGTACTCTACAAAAAGGAAATTGTGCTTTACTTTGCGTGGCCCCTTTTGGGAAGAAAGTGGGTCACGCCGGTCTCACAAGTCCTCACGGGATGGCGGTTTAACTCTCAAGGAGAACGCGTGGTGATGGACTTTGTGCATTAAAATGGCGGCTCCAGATCACTGGGGGCCACATGGACTCTGATTCTGCCTCAAAATGGCGCTTCCCACCTTACCAGGGAAGACATGTGCTCATCTGCAAAAGTTGCATCCACTTGCAAGCTTTTGCTGCTCTACAGTTTGCAGAAAACAGCGGAAACCACTGAAATCCCTCCCCCTTTGCTTGCTCTAGATTGGACTATACTGTTAACCAGAGGGAGGAGCTGGGTGTGCCTTGAAGGAGTACACGGGAAGTGAGGAGCAGATGCACTTCCACTTCAAACACTAGTGGTTGTGTTTGCCAAGCTGCCTTACTTGCTCCTCTATGAGAGAATGTGGCATAGTGTGAACTTTGGGCCAGTGTGCTGAGAAGTCTGTCAGCATCTACAGAGGTGTTTGGGTGGACGCCTTCATCCGAGTACCTGATCCTCCTCTATCTCCGGAGCCGTCCTCGTCTGCGCCTGTGCCAGCGGTGGTCAGTGGTCTGCCGGCCGAGACATGCGGTACCGCCTCACGCTCATACTGTGAGGTGCGTTCTATTGTCGGTCTGGAAAGCTGCTCCGACAAGGAGGAACCGTCTGTTGAGCCTGCTGTTCCCGCCACCCCAGAGGTATCGGCCGACACCTCCCACGTACCCGATGTTTCTGTGACTAGGCTTGCTGCTGCCGATGGTGGTGAGTCACTTGTCCTCTCTTCAGATCCCCGCTGGGATCAAGCCCAGAAAGCTGCGGATCTGTACCTGCGGCGACAGAAGGAGATGTGCGAGGCCCGTGCTCGCGCACTCTCCTACGTGCGAGCTGCGGAATGCCACTATGACGAGATGCTGTTGCCGAGTCCACTGATGGGAGAAGTGCCGGCCGGCTCCACTCCTGATGACTGCATCCACTCTTCCACCGTTGCTGCTCCACCACCGGGAGATGAGAATGCCGCAGAGTCACCAGGCCGGGTGAGCTCCAGTGATATCCAGGCCGCTCCGGTGAGTGCTAAAGATTCGAACGATCCTTTCCTCCTACGCTGTAGGGAGAGAAAGGAAGCCTGAGATGCTTGCCAGGGCAAGAGCTTGCTGAAGCCTGCTACATTAAGGCCAAAGGGAGGGGCAAATTGAACTTGACCTGGAGAGAGTTCCCTGAATGAGCCCCCTTGAGACTATGGTGAGGCCCCCTTGTCACCGGCTGCCCCAGTCCCTGTGTCATATGCCCCTTCTGCCCTGCCTTCCCCGTCAGTCACCAGTCCCAAGATACAACCCCTGACCCCAAGGACTTTAACACCAGTGAGTACCGTGGCTCCAAATAAACACTATGACTTATTGTCCAATATGCATGTGTCACTTTTGGAGGGTGTTGTTCAGTGGGGTGATTTTGATGATGAGTGGATGTGCTTATCAAATTCTGAAAATGTGTTGTCTCCTGTTAGAGAGGAGGCGGAAGGAACCCCTATGTGGGATGATCCTCTGTTCTGGGTGCTACCTGGCACCGCCACTGATAGGAGCCTAATAAAATTTAGCCGTGCAGCTCGAGTAATAGTACACAGGTTCAGGAAGATGGGATATGAGTTTCCATATCTTCCTGAAACATTGATGCGAAATGTAGAAACTCACGCCTAGAGTGGGTGAAAGAAGCCATTATTGCCAACCTTGGGACCTATGCAAGAGATCCTGCTTATGTGGATCTGGATAGAGCTCCACAACTTCTAAAATTATGGATGATAGGCCAAGATATCTACCTAGACAGGGTGGAGTATATCTCAGAGTATGGCAAACGCAGGTGCTATTCTATAAAAGTACCTGATGACAATGGTAAACTGGTCAGGAAGCCTGACCCAGCTCATTATTATTAATGCCATTCTGTTACTACAGAGGTAGTAAATGTTCTGTTCATTCACTGTGTGTCATGATGTATCATGTATCTGTGATATGCAGTGTTATTGCAGGTCCTGTTAGTTGAAGTGTACAGTGTTGCATTTCAACTCATGTTGAATTTACAAGTGTTGCACAGCAAGGTAAGGTTATACCTGCTGTAGTCCAAGCCGGGCCGGTTGGAGTTTTACCAGAGGGAGAATGTAACATGGCCTCCCGGCAGTTACTTCTTGTTCTTGGACTTTTCCTCTGTCAGTCCTGTTAGAACAGGCAGTGGAAAGGTTAATTCCTTCAAAAGGTCTGTATGTGTATTCAGCCTTGAATATGTAGCCATATTCAAGGGCAGGCCTTGCAACCTGAGGTTTGTCAATCAAAGGGGTGGATATTGGTTGGAACGCCCTCTGCTGTGTGTGGGCCAATCTGTATCCGACTTTGTCTTGTAATGATTCAAAGTTAGAGACACTCCCTTGAGATGTTCCAATTGAGACACACCTCCTAAATTAATTAGTCAGTAAGTTAGGAGTCAGTTGAGTCTGTGATCCACTGAGTGAGAGGAGTAATTACAGGAACTCTCTCCCTCCACCCATACTGGGTAGGAGGGAGGGAGGCCAAGAAGAACAAGATGCTAGCAAGGGCTCTGAGCTAGAGAGTCAGGAATGATGCTGGTGATACTGTGCTGCTGTGATAATATGATGCTGTGCTGCTATGCTGCTGTGCTGATACACTGAAATAAAGCTACAGAAAGATACTGCTGTGTGGAATCCCTGTCTCTGGTATGTGAAGTGTCAATGGGGGTCCCTCGTCTGAAGACCCCAGAGGAACCATACTGGCTGGAGGCGCTGCACCACCCTCAGATGACCAGATCAAGGTAACGTGTTCCACCCTCTGTCCCTGTCCTGGCTCTCCCCACACCACGCGGAGCCTCAGCCCTCCTGTTACCATCAGGTTCCAGCACCAATACCCGTGTGTTTTTTATTTTTTTTATTTTGTAGCCCGGGTGGTGAAAAGGTGATTCCACCTCAAAAACCGTGCTCGTGATCCACGCTGTGAGATCAGGTGCGCTCCACTTGTGACTATAGGCTCCGGAGAGCTGCAAGTCCATGACATAGTCAGTCCTCTTCAGCCACGAGGGCCAGGAAAAGTTCTGATGTTACACCGACGTCGTCATCCGAAGAATCCGACGTCCATCCTGTTCCTTCCTAGTGCAGCAGACGCCGCAGGAGGGTCCAAGTCTTTAAGGCTTTCGGCTGACGCCTACTCGCCCACCGCAATCTTCTCCCGAGGGATGGCGACCACCGACCAGCACACAGTCTTGCATTCTCCGAAGAAAATTAGGTGACTAATAACCCCCCAAAAAAATGGAAAACAAATTGATGGTGCGAGTGCTCCAGTGCACTGTGTGATGCAGTGCAGGAGGTGCTCAAACGAAACAACAAAAATAAGTGTGCACAAGTGCACGCCAGACCCGGAAGCCTGACGGGTAAAAAAATTGTGGCGAACCCCTCAGCGGAAGGCAATAAGGGGTGCCAGTGCAGAAAAATTTAGGGGTGTGCAAATTATCCGTGCAAGTGTCAAGTGCTGTGTAGTGTAGCAGCAAATGACTCCACCAGGTTAACCACTCCTGGGGTGCCGTGATAAAATAGCCCGGGCTACATACTGTATCCGCCTTCTCAGGCCATGACCAGACCAAGTGATCATGTCCTTCACAGGACAGACCCTACACTTGATCTTAGCCAAAAGGCCGACCAATACCCGTGTGTAAAAGTGAAGGAGAATACCCCCCCCCCAGATTACTTAGGGGGGAATGGGATAAAAGGGTTACATATATGTATATATATATATATATATGTATATATATATATATATATATACACTACCGACACACTTTATTAAAGTGTGGCCGGTTCCGCAAGCCGGGAGATTTCCCGGCTTGCTAGTGGCCGCCCCTCGGCGTGCCGCGCGTCACCGACGCGAGGTCACGCGTCATCGGGAGCCTGCGCCCCCTGCACACGCGTCCAGGGCTCCCCGAGGGAGCCCTGGTGTCCCGCGATGTGGGGGATGGCGGCAGGGGGGTTCCGGGGGACCCGGCGGACCCGGCAGCGGGAGGGAGAGCGCCCCGATCGGAGGGCGATCTTCCGCTGCTTCGGCGCGCGCCCGGCACCCTCCGGCGCGCGCCAGTTTACTGCTGCGGCCGAGAACGGGCAAATGCTCGAATAAACTCGGCCGCAGCAGTATATAACCATAATACTGAGTTAAGTTATGGTGAGTAAAAAAAGTGACAAAAACCCTCCACAGGAAAGCAAATATGCAAATATAACTGTATGCTCATCTGCATGTCTTAGGCAGGTCTGCAACCCCGCACTTCCCTTGCTGCAGTGGAAGTGCTGTATGCTGGGTGATAATGGGGAAAGGCGGAGTTGCAGACCTGCCTAAGACATGCAGATGAGCATACAGTTATATTTGCATATTTGCTTTCCTGTGGAGGGTTTTTGTCACTTTTTTTACTCACCATAACTTAACTCAGTATTATGGTTTAGCCTATCCCATAGCCTCTCTTGCATTTCCAGTAAATTCAACCCCACACTGATGAGACCCATCAAGGTCGAAACGGCTGTCTGTGGGTGGTTTTCTGGGTATGCACCTTAACCCTGGCTGTGCTCAAAGCTGTGACCATGCAGCAAGCTTAAGCCTATAGGGAACCATGTTAAAAAAGGTTATTGAGGCAAAAAGTGACACTGTGTGCTCATTTGCATGTCATTTCCCAGAATCCCTTGCTGCAGTGGAAGTGCTGTATGCTGGGTGATAATGGGGAAAGGCGGGGTTGCAGACCTGCCTAAGACATGCAGATGAGCATACAGTTATATTTGCATATTTGCTTTCCTGTGGAGGGTTTTTGTCACTTTTTTTACTCACCATAACTTAACTCAGTATTATGGTTTAGCCTATACCATAGCCTCTCTTGCATTCCCAGTAACATCAACCCCACACTGATGAGACCCATCAAGGTCGAAACAGCTGTCTGTGGGTGGTTTTCTGGGTATGCACCTTAACCCTGGCTGTGCTCAAAGCTGTGACCATGCAGCAAGCTTAAGCCTATAGGGAACCATGTTAAAAAAGGTTATTGAGGCAAAAAGTGACACTGTGTGCTCATTTGCATGTCATTTCCCAGAATCTCTTGCTGCAGTGGAAGTGCTGTATGCTGGGTGATAATGGGGAAAGGCGGGGTTGCAGACCTGCCTAAGACATGCAGATGAGCATACAGTTATATTTGCATATTTGCTTTCCTGTGGAGGGTTTTTGTCACTTTTTTTACTCACCATAACTTAACTCAGTATTATGGTTTAGCCTATACCATAGCCTCTCTTGCATTCCCAGTAACATCAACCCCACACTGATGAGACCCATCAAGGTCGAAACAGCTGTCTGTGGGTGGTTTTCTGGGTATGCACCTTAACCCTGGCTGTGCTCAAAGCTGTGACCATGCAGCAAGCTTAAACCTATAGGGAACCATGTTAAAAATGGTTATTGAGGCAAAAAGTGACACTGTGTGCTCATTTGCATGTCATTTCCCAGAATCCCTTGCTGCAGTGGAAGTGCTGTATGATGGGTGATAATGGGGAAAGGCAGGGTTGCAGACCTGCCTAAGACATGCAGATGAGCATACAGCTATATTTGCATATTTATATATATATATATATATATATGTAACAGGTATTCCCCCACCCAACCGCATATAAAGTATGTGTGAGGGGGAACCTATGTGTTACCAGGTGTGGTGCATATACGTGCAGGTGCACCAGGGGCCTGAGCCTCCGCTTGCTGGGAACCTGGGGTGCTCTCTGGAACGTCTCTTGATCAGCGCCTCCACCTTTGCAGGATTCTAGGAGTATAGAATGTACCCTTCACAGGACCCGCATACAGTAATCACATACACTGGAGTATAGGTATAACCATTTACTATATGCAGCATCAATAACACAACACATTAACTATATATCAACAAGTGTCCCTCTCTAGAGGAGACACTACTACTGCGTCTTGCAGGACTCGAGCCCCTTCCACCGGGTGATCCCACCCTGTGTCCAGTAACCCCACACAATATGTCCCTTCACGTGAGATAGATATGTGTGACCGCACAGCCACTAGTCCCGTGTGAGTACTCTGTTGGTGCACGTTATAACGATACCTGCCCTGGCTCCAGCCACGGGTGCCGCTATACCACTGGGTTTGGATCCGCCGTGATGTCCTCCTACGCGTGGGGTGAATTCCGGCATGGATAATATCACCGCAGCTCCGTGCCGTCTGTAACTTGGCAGGAATCTGGTTGCCGCCGGCAGGCCGCAGTCACTGCTTGACGTGGCCTCCGGTAAGATAGTCTTTACATATAATATATATGTGGGTCTGAGCCCAGACTTCTGAGGGACGCGCAGCATCCACTGTGTCCCTAACTAACTTCTGAATACTAAGGGGCAGGATCCCTAACCTGGGGTCTGTCCCTGAAACAACACAACTACTGGTGGCTCATGGCTAGTGCAGGGAGTCACTGACTCCTGCACCCTACCTCCTTCCCCTAGCTGCTCTGGTCATCGCTTTCCTCGCTGCAAAAACCCCGCGAATTGTATCCATTCCCTGCAAGCAGGGAGCTCCTGTAGCCCTATTGGCTTCCTGGCGTCACATGGGGTGCTGCTGAGGCTCATGGGACTTGTAGTCCCTTCCAAGAGCCTTCCTTGGTAGGCTAGCGTTCGCGCGCTTATCACTGCGCATGCGCAGCTCTTTGGGGCCGCCGGCACTCACTGCGCATGCGCGAACTTGCGCAACAAGGCGGCGCCCTGCACGGAAGCCGCCGGGGACCTCCGGAGCACCGGAGATCTCTCTGCTCGGCCCCCACCCTCCGGAATCGCCGTCGCATCTGCCGCTTGCCTCCGGCAGCACCCGCCATCGATCAGGGCCATATGAAGGTGATGGGGGTCGCAGGGCAACAAAGGGTGACCTGGCTACATCTACTGTATATATATATATATATATATATATATATATATATATATATATTTTTCACGTTTTGCTGCTTTAATGGATAAAAACATTTGTTGGGGAGTCCAAAGCAGGGTGTCACCCATCACTAATTTGTCATCGATGTTTTTGGATCTCAAAGATGAAAACAAAGGAGGTTCTTTAAATAGATGTGATTGTCACAGTAACTTATGACAAGCTATAACAAACACCAAATATCTGGGTTGAACTGAACAAGGCTTAGATATGATAAAATATAATTTATTCCTTTAAGAAGGTGAACACAACAGATAGTACAAATAATAGACAAAATATAGCACTTAAAGGTTAGGACAAGAAAGCCATCAGGATACAGGATGGGCCATTTCTTCCATAATTCAGGTTCAGATGTGGACATCACGACAATGCATGAAGAACATGAAGACCATGCATGAAGACAATTGAGTAGAAGGTGACTCTGACTCATATACCATTTCAACTCTTTACTCTTAACCCTAGGCGCCGAGTTGGCTAGAAAAATCTCTTTGAAGTAGATTTTGGCTTCTCCTATAAGTGTGAAGTACCACACTTAAAAACACTCAGCTCCTTTGTTCCTGCCCCTAGTATAAACAATCAGGGCAGTTAATTTTTGATCACTTTTGATCACAGGGCTATGCTAAGTTTTTCAGGATGCCCTTCCTGACCTATTAGCATAGCAGATGGGGTCTGCATTTTCAGAGCAGATCCAAAATCCCATATACACTTTAATATTTTCACTTATTAATAAGTTCCGTTCTGGAGGGTCCAGTGGGTCAAAATCTGCCATTTATTAAAGCCTACAGTGACCCTACATAGTGGCCAAATTACAACTCTCTGCGACCTCCAGAACCGGAGATACAGAAATGCAATTTAATACATTTTTTAAAATACCGGATTCGTCCCTTTAAAATGAATCTCTGCTTTTCACTCTTTCCCCATTGAAATCAATGGGGTCCACTGCCATAGCATTGAATGGCGGGATCCGCCATTGCCGTCAATGGGGGTTTCCCACCATAGGCTTTCAATGGAGAAACGCCCCCATTGAATCCTATGGAAAAAACACAAATCTTTACATTCGTCCACACTCCGTCTGGTTGGTCGGAGGGGGCTGGGAAGGGTCATGCATTAAAGCCGGAACCTGGGCTACATGCCACCCAAATCCCATTCCCCTGGTCATTCCAGAACCGGAGATATGGACTTACATTTTTCATCATTTTACACTTAGTCGTTTTTACGCCACGCGGCTTTTCCCCATTGGAATAAATGGCAGACGCCGCCATAGACAATGCATGGCGCACGCCGCCATTAGATTCAATGGGACCTCCGCTCCGCCATTGAAGTCAATGGCGCGACCCTCCTTCTCCGCTCGACCCCTTACGGGGGTCTCTCATTCCTGGACCCGGTGTGGATCATGTGTGGGGGTTCCTAGGAGCTAGGGACAAAAATAACTTTATTCCCAGGGGCCCTAGAATTTAAGATTCCCACGCCAATTGTCTTTGAACTTGACCAAAGTGATTAAACTCTTTTCAAAGACATTGTATCCGCTTTTGCGGCTGCCAACCTGTTCCTCCAGGCCGGCGTTGAGGAATCTCCATTGAAGTCAATGAGCCCATTGACCTACAATGGGAAACCGCCGCTCCTCCTCTCGGATGCCACCTGCTGGTCGTCACGGGAAAACAGGTCCAAAACCGCTACTTCTGCCATTAGAACGCAATGGCGACCTATGGACGGCTGCAAAATGAAGCCTGAAAAGGCGGGAAAAGGGAACAAAGGGCTATAATC
The DNA here is from genome assembly GCF_040206685.1 of Ascaphus truei. Lineage (NCBI taxonomy): Eukaryota > Metazoa > Chordata > Amphibia > Anura > Ascaphidae > Ascaphus > Ascaphus truei. The sequence goes on from NC_134483.1 coordinate 29,095,391, forward strand.
ACTAAACTAACATTAACCCCTTTCCTCCAGCATCAACCCTAGTATATATGTGAGTGCAAACACCAGGATAACACAATACATTTATTATATATTTGATTTTACTTGCCATGCAGCTGTACAGTATGTGGAGAGATTGAGGATCCCCGCTGATTGCTTATCTTTAATATTTTTTTGTAGCTCTGAGTAAAGCAGGGGTTGTCAACTCCAGTCCTCAAGAGCAACCAACAGATCAGATTGTCAGGATATCCCTGTTTCAGCACAGGTGGCTCAATTTTCAAAAAGTTAAACAGCCCATCCTAATTCTGTTTTATACATGTGTGTACAACACCATCGGTTTAATATTGACAATACTTGTAAATACATACTTCAAACAGACATTTAACAGGGTAAAGTGCTTAGATTTGTGCTACTGCATTGTAGCAGTACTGCTTAAAGGCAACATTACTCATTGGCCGCTGTGGTGACTTGACTTTGAGCCACTGATTGAGCAACCGATTGATCCACCTGTGTTGAAACAGGGATAGCCTCCAAACCTTACCTGTTGGTAGGCCTTGAGGACTGGAGTTAGCTACCCCTGGAGTAAAGACTCCTTTGAGCTCAGTCTGTGGGTGTAGATTTACACTCTTCTACAACTTTTGTAGATACCCTCTTTCCTGGAAATCTGGGGCCATGTCATTAGCATTTTTCTCCCCTATAGGAACTGGCAGTATGGCTGCTCGTCTTTAATACTCTTAGGGTAAAAGCATGTTATTCCTATCTTAGAGAAGAAATCAGGGGTGATATTACATTTTTGTTTTTGACATTCACATTAACATCCAGTATTGTGTCTTTTTCATATTCTACTTTACAATTGATCGTAGGGTGGGCTTCAATTACCTCCATCAGCATCTCGAGGAGTTCAGTACCCGATCCCTGCCAAATGAAAAGCACGTGCTCTATATAATGACCCTAAGGACGTATGTGCTTTCTCAATTGTGTACATGATTATATTTGCATAGGACGGGGCCATGTGGTCCCCCATAGCTGTTCCTTGGATTTGTAGGTAACATTTATTTTCAAATCGGAAGACGTTTTTGGTAAATAACTAATTCAAGTAATTTCAGTAGGAAATTACACTTATTATCCGGAATCATAGTGGATCAAAGGGCTTCCTTAACTGTTATTAAGCCTTCACTATGAGACTTTGCAGCATACAAACTTTGTACATACAAGTCTTTTCATCAATTCTAGGGATGTTTGATATATTTTAATAAGGAAATCTGTAGAGTCTTTTATTACTGTGGCAAAGCATCGGACAAATAACAAACCAAGTACTGTAATAGAGGTTGTAAAATACTGACGTCAGAAACAGAGACAATAGGTCTACTTGGTGGCTTTTTGAGATCCTTGTGGTATAGAACAGATGTGATAGGGGGACTTTAAAAAAAAGAATGTTGCTATATTATCATTGATGATGCCTTTGTTTAATCCTTCTGTTTAATACAGTCTGTATTATTGTAGTAAAATTAACTGTAGAGTCGTAGGATAAGCAAGTGTAATGGTTTTCAACATTCATTTGTCCTAGGGCTTTAGCTGTATATTTATCCTAGTTCATGATTACAACTGCCCCCCTTTGTCTGCTTCTTAAATTATAATATTTGGGTTGTTTTCTAGTGACATTAAAACAAATTATTCCGTTTTGGCGATATTGTTTCTATATTTTTTGCCTGTCAAATGGCATGTGCGATTAAGTTGGATTAAAGATGGATTAATAACAGAACAGCAAACATAGTCTGTAAAACATTTCAATCGCACACTATACTGTAATTGTCAAGCACTTTGAGTCCCATTAGGAGGAAGACGCTATATGAAATAAAGTTATTATTAAAAGTCACTTTTGATTTTCAGGGACACAAAAGACTGAGAAGATGTAGACTGCATTTCAGAACTGTTATCCTTATCGGCAAAGTTTTTCAAATTCAACATTCTTACAAATGTAAACATCTATATATCCCCTTTATAAGTTTTTACAAATGTACAGTAGGTTTAAGCATAGAGATACTAATGGTCAAGCTTTTGGGACCTTGGCAGCATACACCAAATGTCTATAACCCTTATGGTATACTTATCTGTTTTTATATAGAGTATATATATATATATATATATATATATATATATATATATATATATATATATATATATATACATATATATATACATATATATATATATATACATATATATATATATATATATATATATATATATATATATATATATATATATATGTATATATATATGTATGTATATATGTAGAGGTATCAGTACCGTGTTAGCCGAGCTCCAATAATCAAAAATTAGAGTAGAGAAGAGAGTACTCTCTTCCCATGAGTGCTAAAGGCCATGTCTATATATACTGTGCTATATGTATGCACACACAGCTGTCTCTTACACATACAAATACTCCATGTTATTCCATCCCTATATACCAACAGGGACCACATAGTATCTACACACACTTTTAGTAATGCAACACTCTCTCACATTTCAACACCTACCCAGATCATTAATATACACTCCCACTCCACACACACCTTTTGTAAAGCACTGTATACACTATGGGCTCTTCATTCATTTATATTTACATATACACACACACACAAACACACTCTTACATCGCTAACATTCAGGGACCATTTAACACCTCTAGCCATAAATCACATCCACACACGGGGGAGGGACAAACACAGATAACATTCCAAGAGACACTGTTTTTAAGTACATCCTTTGCTTGCTTTATTCATTGTAACATCGCCGGAAGAAGAGATCAGTGTATCTCGAAAGCTTGCACAAATAAAAGCATTTAGTTAGCCACAGAACGGTATCATCCATTCATTTTTGATTTTATATATATATACAGTATACAGAAAAAAAAAGATTCCCTGATGAAGTCAGTTTATCTGATGAAACGCGTAGGATTGGACTATACTTGATTTACCTATCCTGGTGCTGCTCCGCGACAGACTGTCAGAGATTTGCACTGATTTCCATTGGAGCAACACAGAATTAATTCCCCAGCCGGAACCACATATGCTTGTGGTGTGTTGCTGGAGGATACCTACACAGAGGACTAACATCGCAATTTCCTGTTGGTGTGGAGACTCATGGTTTGCAGCTTTGATGACCAGCAAAGACACAGTCACGGATCGTTGGAGCATGAGTATATACTCATAATATGCCTGTTTTTAATGTTTGTTTGTGAGTGTTCATTTGTTATCTGGGACATTAAATTGACATATATTTTTAAACATATTGCACTAGGATCGGGTGCTTTTCTTTTTTGTTTTATATATATATATATATATATATATATATATATATATATATATATAGCAAAACAACAAAAAAGAAACGAACGCCTCTATTATACCTTGACAAAATTGTGATTAAGTATACCTAACTATGAATGCATCCAATGGGGTGGCAAAAGTGGGTATAATATACTAAAACCAGTATTTATCCAAGGATTTTACGTTTATATGTTAAAATATATAAAATGTTCAATAACAATAACCTAATACTTTATTCATTAATAAAATCACATAAAAACTAAATAAAAAATGTAAAAGTATTATGAAAGTAAATGAATTAAAATGCAAATGAATTAGAACTTAAAAATCCTTAAAAAACACAGAGTCCTGTTCCAAAATAAAGCATCCAGGTAAAGGCAGCCCGTTTCAAAGGGGTCACTACTCCCTGTTGATACCTATGAAAAAAGAAAAGAAAAGAAACAGGCGCACACCTAGTGCATTAAAGTATAACAATTTAGTTTATAGAACAATAAAAACAGTCAAATGCCCACTCACAAAGGTACACGGTTTAAGAGCTCTCATAAGCCAGTACTGCCGTCCGATATCAGCAATGGTATCCTTCTCCTGTTTGTTCTCCACGTGGTTCGAACAACCGGAAGTGGCGTCCCTCCGGTCAGGCGCCCCGCACAGGAAGTCCCTCCGGGAACCAGCACCTTCAGTTCCCTGCTTCTGATCTGTGCACCACCGGGGGAAAAGGATCCAAAATTCTTCTTAGCCTCACACAGCCTGCAGTGTCTCTCAAACAGCAGTGGTAATGTCAGTGGGAAAGTGACACCCATATATACAGTGGTCGACAAATCACCAAAAAATCTACTCGTCGAACAAAAAAATCTACTCGCCACCTAGTACCACACGTGTGCTGCTTGGGCCAATAGGAGCTCGCCACGATGTTAAATCCACTCGCCCGAGGCGTGCAAATGTATAGGTTTGTCGAACACTGTAATATATATATATATATATATATATATATATATATATATATATATATATATACTTAGTTAAGTTATGGTGGGTAAAAAAAGTGACAAAACCCTCCACAACAAAGCATATAGCAAATGGATATATTACTGTATGCTCATTTGCAAGTCTTAGACAGGTTCAACCCTGCCTTTCACCATTATCACCCCGCACACAGCACTTCCACTGCAGCAAGGGATTCTGGGAAATGACATGCAAATGAGCACACAGTGCTACCTTTTGCTTCAAAACCATATTATATATATATATATATATATATATATATATATATATATATATATATATATATATATATATATATATATATATATATATATATATATACCTTGAAGGAATCTCTGCTTGAGCACTGTAAGTTGCCTCTATTATTATTATTATTATTATAATTTGTAAAGTGGCAACATATTCTGCTACATGGTACAATTGGGAAGATTTGATATTTACATAGAGTTACATACAAATAAGGACAATAATGTACAAACAGATATAATGAGGTAATTAATGCCCTTTTCATGAGAGATTACAATCTAGAAGAAGTAAGAGACAAAGGTGTAATAAAAAGGTAAAATGGCTTCCCCTTTTTGGGATGAAGTATACCTCATGGAGTATGGTCAAGCCTGACAGTTTATCCCATTAAGGTTTGAGGGTGCGGGTGTTAGATAGCATGGAGATTGATCCAGTTGCCATGCACAGGTGAAAGGCTCAAAGGGGCAGGTAGGGCACATTGTAGGGCTTGATAATGAGAAGAGTAGGAAGACCTCATCCTCAGTTACAGAGGAAAATGAGCCGAGGGTGGATTTACTGTAGTTGTACTTGGGAAGGTACAGTATGTGTTTATATGGAGCTTGACATGAAGAGTTGTCATGTCTGATTAACTACAGTAACTCTTCATACAAAAAAACAGAAAAACAAAAACAGACAAACACAGATACAAAAACTATCTCTTCATGTTCCCATTTGTAATGTAGGACCACAAGGCTGCATAGCTGTTCATTGTTGATATTGCCTAATCCTAAATTGCCAACCTTTATTTAGTGCTATATCTTGCCCTTCTAGTATTGATGTCTATGGTGGTATTATCTTAATTGGAGTGGTCCAAAAGTAAAAGGGACAGACATTAATAATTGATTTGGGTATTTATTATACACCAGTGTGTTTTCTTTGCCATAACACTCTAC